>NC_056749.1:743712543-743825043 GCF_019279795.1 Protopterus annectens | reverse complement strand
GGAATATCCATTACGCTAATAATACAGCTAGCCATTTTATTGTTTAATAATGTATAATACAATATTTTTCATCACCCCTTTCCAAGTTGGTATATGTATGTTTTTAGGGCAACTCTGTTCTGGAATATGCTGATGGTCTTCACTTGTATATTAAAATGTGCTACTTCCTCATCTGAGAGACACCCACATCACTTTTCTGAAAACACCCAGGCATTTAATATTGATTTATATGATAAAACAAAATAAACATGAATAGAAAAGTGCTATACCTTTGTACAGACGGTTGATAAAATTGCATAATGGCAATCTTTGCTTTTTCTGAAGATCAGCGCTCTATAGGGATATAAAGACCGCACAAGCACTTTAAAGAAAGGATACCATAATGGAACAAGTTTATTCTTTGAAGCCATATGAAAAAAACAATAAAAAAGTAAATACTTTTTCCCAGAGGAAAGTCATTTTATGTAAAATATATCTACTTTAAGGATGTCTACTGAGATACTATATTTTAGAAAACACAGTAAGTTAGTGAAAAGGATGCAGCCTAAGTTGGGATGACTGATACCAAACAGGGAATTTGTTAGACTTCATGGTTGTATATGCAGAATGGGGTACGGATAAAATGAATTTTCTAAGGATGTAGACAGTCCATAGAATGGTAGAGAATGCATGGTTGTTCCAGTGAAACATGAAGAATTAAATTGCAGATTAATTAGAAAATGCAGCTAAATTAGTCTGTTAGAAAGGAGTAAAGCTCTGTGGGATGTTTTCATTATATATCATAAGATCAAAGCTATTTTGTTAAATGTGTGTTTTTTCCCACTAATCATAAGTTCATTCTTGATAGACCTGATGGTTGTTTATGAAGGTGTAGAAATTTGGCATGTAATTGTATTACTCTGCTACTGTATTAAAAAAACTGCTTTCACCAAGGAGATCTGTTATTAATAATTTTCATGTAACTTGCACTTTCATTAGAAAATACACCAGGGTTCAATTTTTTGTTGCCCTTTGCCATTATGTGCAGATTTCAGTGCTGAATTTTGATCAGGATACTAACTAACTTTGCTCAATGCAAGAAAACTGGTAGATTAATAATATCTTCTCCAAGATGTTAATCTACACTAGAACAGATGAATGCTTATTTTATAATGGAAGGACTGTTTTCAATAGTTTACTTCTCATATAATTATGTTTGATAGGATACACAAACTAAACATTTACAATTTTATTTTCACTTAAGGACACTTCTTAATACATAGTGAAAGATGAACAGGGGAAGGAAGGTAGGACAAGAAGATATGGATCAGAAGAAAAACAGAAAGGAAAGTGCGTATGCAGTCATGTAAAAAGAAAAGAAAGGCTCAGCTGGGAAAACAGACTGGTTAGGAGCACAACAATGTAATCATACCCATCAGAGGAGGCATTATTTGAGAATACTGTACAACTTATTGTTGGGCTGAAGGCTGGTACAACAAGTGGAGAAGTTCTTAACCTTTGGGGATCTACTGATTCCATATAGTTACTTCTCTGCTTAGACCCGTTTACACTTAGAAAATAGCACAGGTGTTGTAAATAAATACAAGCAAAATAACACTTTAAAATAAATCCACACATTTGTCTTCATCTTATTGATGTATATAATAAAGTAATATAGGGCAAGTATAAATTATCTGATTTGTAGCTACTAAAACAAGCATTTCATTAATAAACTGTGGTATTTTCTAGATAAGATGGCATTTTTTTGTTTTGTTTTGTCTTTTATATGTTATTTGTTTTGTATTTGTTTTTCTTCAAGCTGCTTTTTTTATGTCTTGCCACTAGCCAACTAACACACTTGAGCTAAATGACCCAACAGTGCCTTCATAGCTGGCCTATAGGACATAGTTAATATCATACTGACCATCCCCTGCAGCCTTGAAGCCCATCATTTTGCTCATATCACATCACCACTGCCATTGTCCTAGTAGCTTACAGGGCCTGCAGGGAAGCCATCATGCATATGTTGAACAAAGTGTTTTTTTTTTTTTTTTTTTTTTTTTTATAGATGGACCTTATCACAGAATTTTGTGGCCATCATAGGGTATTCATGTCACAACATTTTCCTACTACATACTCTCCTGACTTCTGTACACACACATAATATGAGCACCCTTCATCAGTTAGGTATGCCAAGGCCACATCTCCAGTTTATACTGCATTACTGCTGCCAGCAAGTCTCTATTTGTTGATTGCAGTTACAACAGGTTACCAGGGCCATCAGTACCCTCCCAAAGGAATGCCAAGCTGGTACCTGGTACTCAGGCCTACCCTCCCCATGGCATTTTTTTCTAGCAGCAATGCAGGTACTCAAATTCAGGTTCTCAAGGTCACTTCCCTCTATGCTGTATAGCCTGGCTATTTATCTGCATATTTAACCAGTTTTCTATCAAGGAATGTGCATTCACTGGTGCTACAGTGACTGTTCACTGTAAAATATCTGCTTGTCTGAGCATGGCTCTAGTATGGAAACATTTTCTATGACAGAGCTTGTATTTTGATTTACTGACATTTATACTTTTTACAGATTATATATCATCTTCTATGGCTAATCAGCATGATTTGTTATGAAATTCTCCCCAATCTATAATCAAACAAAATTTGTCTCTTTTATATGAACAGGAAATAGAGGTTATTGACTAGGAATATAAGAAATACATTTTGATGGTGTGATTACACAGATCCTTTTTGTTATAGCCGTGAGACTCTCTTTCTTGAATTTCAAAAGCAATAATGTTTATCAGTTCCTATTACTTTCAGGTATGACAGGCCTTATGTGTTCAGCAAATGAATGAGTTGTTTTTCATATGAACTATTTCATTGAATGAAAACTGGTCTTCAATTAATGCCTTCTTACTAGATATTATCCCAGTTCTTCTCTACCAAATTCAGATAATTTTGCTAAGTGTCACCAAAATCTAAAGATTATATGTTAAACAGATTCTTTTTGTCCTACACCATTGCTCTATGAACTGCATTTGCTCATCTTGATAGCATTGTGTCAGAGGATAAATATTTAAACAAAAATCTGATATTGCTGGGCCACAGTACTGGAAGTAAAAATGTTGGGCTAAAAATGCCAAAAAGTTCTGCAAAGAAAGGCTATATGAAATAAAAGGCACAAATACACCCAAAAACGTTTTAAAGTTCAACATAAAGAAGTATTATATGCCCACAACCATTAATAGCTAATTAAATATTGAATGCAGAAAAGATTTCATATGAACCCGAGCATTACTCCAATGATCAAGACTCTGTAAACTTGGAGTAAAGCAAACTAATTTACCATTAAAACAATACCACTAATTTACCACTAAAACTAATTTACCAGGAATTTGGGGGAGTGCCTGTTCCCTACCTAAACATGCTGACTCTTCTCTTAAGAACTAGGTTTTCAGACTCAAAAGTAGCATACAATTATCACGGACGATGATAACTGTTTACATACCTAATCTGTCCCTATGACTTTGACATGTCAGATACACAGAAACAGATGCCAGTTAAAAGAGTATAATTTGCATAAGACTTTGCCCTGTTGGACACCAACCCCACTTTGAAGAATGTTTCTGTCCTTTGTCTCAAAACTTCTGAATGCATCTCCAATATTGCACAAAACTAGGGAAAAGGACAATTTAGTTTCTCCTCTTTCTCAGGTTCTGAGTAATTATGTCGATGTAATATGTAAGCCTATGGTTTAGTAAAAAGCATTTTCAAAGATTGTGGGATAAAAGAGGAGTCACATTTTCTTGTGTTCAATGTTCATCTGCCTTGGTTTTTGTCAGTTTGTGATATATTTTTGCATAATGAGGTTGGCAGTTTTTTTATGAGGTGCAATTAAGTTCATTAAGCAGATCATTTTTTTTTTTGTTTCATTTTTTTACCATCTTGGCATAAGCACATATTTTCTGGCATGACCAAGGACCTATAATTGAGTAGAGAGTTACAGAATATGAAAGAGAAGACAGTAGGGATAAGAACAAACTGTATAAACTAGACTACTAACTACTCAACCATATCTGTTTGTGCTGTAGTAGTTATTTAATCAAAAATTCTTGCTTGAATGATAGTTACAGGCAAATGTGCTATTTAATTATTCCAATAACATTATCAACCAAATTAAAAGTTGCATTTAGATTCTAGCTAATATATATTGCTTAAATGATGCAAGGATAACCGTTTTAATACCTACATCTGTATGTGTTGATGATGAATTTTTATTAATTGTTATGAACATTTTCTTATTTTTTAGCAGAATTAGTGAAACAAAACTATTTTATATAATTTATTTAGAGGTTTTCTCTTCATATATGTTTTGGGACCTTGGCTAAACAATTATTTACTTGGTTTTCTTCTTTGAAGTTTTGGAGGCATTTACTTTAACCTTTATCTCGCACCCATGACAAATTATGTTTTTATGTGAATTTTTTGGCTAATGTTTTTAGTTTGGGTTTCTTTGTTGCATAAAGTGAACTGCTGGATTTCTGCTAGCATTTCAGTAATTTAGGCTAATTTAATGGAAAGGATTAGCATTACACTATGGCTGCATTAGCATAAAGTGTGTATCTTCATCTTTTGCTGTCTTCTAAGGCACCACGCAATGTTTCACATTCTGCAGTGTTTCTGATTTTACTGCTGAGTATTATATATTACATTGTCTGCAGCCAGTTTTCCATTGAGTTTCAGTACAGTTGCTTTTATTGCATGTTTTTATTAATTTTTAACAAGACAAAATGCACAGAGCCTCTTTAAGTTTTCAATAAGCCAAATGTCACATACTTAGTCCAAAAAAAAAAAAAAAACACTGCAAGAAAGTTTCCACCAGGTGATCTCAGCAAATAACTATATAAAAATTCTCTCCAGATTTGAAACAATATGAACCTAGTACTAGCATTCACTGTTATTAATCTTAAAAAGTAATAAAATACAAAGCTGTCTTTTAAACTTAGTAAATCAAGTAAAATATCCGATGTAGGATATGTTGAATTCACAGTAACTTCACCACACCCACTTCAACGTCTATTTAATTAAGTGCTCTCTAATGTATTAACCATTAATTCTGATGGAATGATCATCTGTGCTTACTAATAAAAGAACTGCAAATTCAACATATCCTGGAATGGATTTTATACTTGATTTACTATGTTTAAGATATTTATTTGAGTAAACAGTTTTGCATTTCTTTACTTTTTAAGTTTAAGTTTTAAGTTTAAGTTTAATACCAGTTAATACAAATACTAGGTTCTTTTATTGAAAATCTGGGGAGTATTTTTGAATAGTTATTGTACTGAGAACACCCGGTGGAAAGTTTCTTAAAGTGTTTGGCTTTTATTAATTTTTAGTATATACTTTTATTAATTTTGAGAATACTGCACAGTGCATTACAAATAAGGCATTCATTATTAAATAATTATAGGTTCATAGATTAGTACTAGGCTAACTGCCCTTGTGAGCCATTTTAAGCCTAGCCAATTATCCCTTGTGAGAGTCGAACCCTGCACTTTGTGTTTGCAGGGCAAACACTTTAACCATTAGGCCACCACTCCTAATCCCATTTGTATAGTTATTTGCTGAGATCACCTGGTGGAAAGTTTCTTGCAGTGTTTGTTTTTTTTTTTGGACTAAGTATGTGACATTTGGCTTATTGAAACTTAAAGAGGCTCTGTGTATTTTGTCTTGTTAAAAATTAACATGTAGTTGTGACATATTGCCATATACACTTTCCCTGCTGTACCACTTCCATAGAACGCAATGCATAATTGAGTACATTAAATTTTTTTATTATATGTGATAAGCACTAAAATATGTAGTGAGTGTGATTGTTCCCTGATTTAGATTGTATAGCAGTAGTCACTGTAAGTGCTAAGAAACTCTGTACCGATATATAACACTAGAAGATGCTGACTTCTGTTACTGTTTCATATTTGATGTAAAAATAGGGTTAGATAGTGTTAAAGAAGTGAAAGCATTTGAGTGAATGAGATGATGTTATATAATTCCTTGATGTGTTATTTCACTTCATTAAATAACAAGAAATGAATCCCGAATGATTGTATAAATTGAGTTTTTAAAAATACTTCTATGAGACAGATGTCATATGTCAATTATCTGTCACATAGACATAACATGAGCTGGTACAAAGCATTCAGTCTTGTGTAGCACACTACCAGCACTTCATTTGTTAAGAATGACCTACAGCCCCTTACCTGACCAATCATGTCTCATGCTGCCTAGCCTCCAAACGAATATATTGTGAGACACAGCAACTAATGATTCAATGAGCCTTTAGGTAATATGGCACATGACATTTTAAGCTCTTCTTATTGGGGAACAGTGGTAGTCTCCTGCTGCTATTAGGTGGTATACCTGAGCTTTTTCATAGTGATCTTGGCCTTAAGCACCATAAGAATGTATGAGCATTATAAACTACAGTGAAGCTTTATAAAAGATACATTTGATTTCAGGGATCCACAGCAACTATGTTTAATGTTGCACTGATTCAAGACGTGTTCCGCAATTAACAGTCTAGCTTCATTTAGTGAGGTGTTTCAAGGCACACTTCAGTTGAATTAAGAGACCTGTTGGTTTTTGATGAAAAGACAAGTTAGTATATGCAACTCTAATATACTGGAAGAATACTTTTTATCATGCCTAGTTTGAAATGTCATTATGGGATGGTTGGCTTTAGTAATGTTGGTCAATGTCACTTTCCTATAGTAATCTGGAGGAGTGACGCTGTGTACTTAACATAAGCAAAATCAATTGTATTCCCCTAATATGTCACATAATTGAGGAAATTATGCAAAATCTCCTCAGTCATTGTAATACTATATTAAATGTACCTTTAGAAATCCATAGCTGTTAAACATTCCTGGAAAAAGTGACAGAATTATAGTACTCTGAACGTATAGTCATAGAGAGTAAAGAAAAATACATAAATGTTCATCTTTCATTGACTGTCCATATTATTATTTGTCCTAGGTTGCTCATTTCAACATTCAGAAGGCAGTGGCCTGCAAAATTCTTAAACTGTATGATGGAATATTCTTACTAAATAGGAATACAAATTACAGACAGTAACGACTGCGTCAGAGTCCTTGTCTTACAGGCATTAATCCATTTTTTTACCTTTTAGCCTTAGATATATTCTTGGCTTCATCATTCTATTTTCTCTGTACAATCAGTTGAATTTTAGATTTTTTTTTATTCAGACAATGAATGTGATACATACTCTTAGGCTGCCTCTAAGCTGTCCCTGGTTTTGCAGAACATCCCCAGTTTTGCATATCTTATAGCCCTGTCCTTTATAACAAAAATTATTTTCTGGTAAATTACCGAAGGTTACACTCACTCAGTAATGCCAGACATTCGAGTTAAATACTTCTTACATTCAATGCATGTTGATGGAAAATATGTTGTTCTATTAACTTTTTAATTGAATTAGAGTAATAATTAAAGTGTGTACTATCACAGCCTTGAAGGCCACAATCCTGAACCCCATAGCTAAAGACCATAAAACTGAAAAAAAAAGAAACTATAAAGATCGCAATGTCTTCAAAAAACCCTGAATACTGAATCACCCTATCTGTCTGAACCCAAGAAAAAATGCTAACAAGGGTCCTGCAGGGGAGCAGATCCATGGGTTTGTAATTATGGTCTTCAGCATTTTGGTTATTCAATATTATGGTTTCAAGATTGTGGGTTTCTAGATTGTAATAGTAAACTATTTAAAACTTGTATCTGATTTGGGGCATTTTTTCCCCATTATTTTGGTTTGTCTAGAACTGTTGAGCAAAAAAGGTGAAGAGTATGACTTGAAGACAGGTATCTATCTGCATCAATTTTTTTTGATGCATTAGAAAACATAAATTTCTAAAAGGCATGTATAATACTTTTATATATGGTATTACTCATTTAATAATGCATTTAGACCTAGGTTTCTGGCCCAGTGCTACTTAGACTGTGGCATGCTCATTCACAGGTGGTTAAATACATTCTAGTGTTAACTAGAAATGGAAATGCTTTTGAGGAAAAGAGAAAGACACTTATATTTACTTATGTTCAGATTTACTGTTTGTTAAGTGGGTCAATGAACTGGTGCAAAGACTATTTTCAGTGATGACCCTGGCCCAAAGCAATGGTACAGAGAACTTTAGACATGATCATTACACAGATAAACTCATTTCAAATTGCACAATTTTGAATGAGCTCATTTGGATAAGAATATAAATCACATTGATGGTTGAAAAACTAGAGTATAATTGACAATCATATGATTAAACTGACATTACATTAATATAAATCACACCCCTTGCTGAATAACAGCATTCTAATATGAATATGCTAGAACTGAAATCACATTAACATAAATGATATTAGAATGAAATATTATACATTGAGATAAGAGCAAACACCATTCGGCATGTCAGCACATCTGCTAAAGTACGATACATACATTGGATTACAATATCGGTTGTACTTCACTCAGAACATTCGTTAATAATATCAGTTACATTTTCCGATGGGTTTAGTGTGGTCTGTTTTAGTGATGTTGACCATTATCCCTGCAGAACTTACATGGTATTTCACTTTAGAGATGTCAGACAGGTCAGATTTATGCCTTTGGGAGGCATTTGGCTTTTATCTCAGGAGGCATATTGTTCCATAATACAGAGCCCAATTTGGAAAAGGCCCATTCTCCTATAAGTGTTTTGAAAGGGTGTCTGCTCAAGGTTATACGATTTTCTTAATTATTTCTTCGGGAATAAGAATGTTGCCTGTGAGGGCATTTTCTCTTTAATGGAAACCAGGCAGGAGCCTTTAATTACAACCTTATTTATCAGTGTGCCTAGGAGATAGAGAGATCTTTCAATGACTGGTAGGGTAAGAGGGTCTGAAAGTAAAGAAAATCTACATAGTTTGATTTATGCAGTCTGAAACCTATAACCGTTCTAGGCAGAATAGAAGACTAGAATTGTTAACCCATATTCCTGTTTTGGAGGAAGTATATTTTTACAAAGTGATAAGCATGCAGCAGGAGATAGGAGGTGTTATATTCTGTAGCACAGTTTTAGCTGTGCTAGGAGTTTATTAAATATATTGCCTACACAAATGTTAAAGGTCAGGCAGAGGTCAAGAGTAAGGCCTAAGTATTTATAGTCTGACACCAATACTGCTGTTGCAGTTATCTGTCATTTTTAAACATGGCTGTTGAGGTAGTTTGCTAGAGGTAGAAAAGGCAATGAAAGTCAATAGTGTAGCCACTCTGAAATAACTCTCTCTCATACCAACAAACAAATTTCTTCAATGAAATGAATAAGAGGGAGAAACACACCCGGTACAATATAAAAAACTTTAATACGTTTAGCGCTTTCACATCACAGATGCTTCTTCAGACCATGAATAAGATAAGATAAATTAAATTCACTTTATATTCTTTCCAAACTCTATTAAGTTGCTGTTAATTGATTAATGACATCTATTTGACAATTAAGTTAAAGAAACAGTATGCTAAGTATCCAGTCTGAAACATACTACAGCCTAATAGCACAGACAACTTAATACACAAGACAACATTTCATTGCTAAAATAATAAATACAAATATAAACAGACAAACATAAAATATAGCGTAAGTGTAGATGACACAGCATAGTTATTATAAACGTCTTGTTTTTATTCATTTTATTGAAGAAATGTGTTCGTTAGACGTAGAAAAGACCACCAGCTTGGTCTTATTGTGGTTAATGTGGACATTGTTATTCTCTGCCTAGGTACGGACATTAGAGAAAGTCTATTGACGTGATTTTTGAAAGTCAGAGGAAGCCTGGTGCAACTCTAGTAGAAGAATTTCATTAGCATATAATGTAACATTTAGTGAAGGATAGTTTTCCATAATGTCATTAATAAATAAATAGAGCAGTAGGGAAGCTAAGACTAATCCCTCAGGGATGCCTGTAACAAGTCAACCTATTCATTTAAATTGGCTATTTCACAAGACTTTAAATGTTCTATTTTTGAGATAGCTTAGAAACCATTTTATTGTGTTGGCACCAAAGTAAATTTTTTTTGTAGTTTGTTAATAAACATTTTGTGGGTTACCATTATGGATGCATTAGTCATATCTACAAAACATGCCACCTCTAATGAGTCTGTTCCTGATACTACTACAGACTGAATGTGTTACTGACAGAAGGGCTATAGTGGTACTAAATACATTTCTTTAGCCACTCAGCTTATCAGAGAGGAGTTCATAGCTATCAATGTGCTTAAGCCATTTGTTTGTTTGTAAAGAATTTTTCTCAAAGATTTTAGCTAAAAGGTAGAGACTGGATAATGATCTACAATCCTTTTGAGTTTTGGGTTGATGGACTTTTTGGAAGGGGGAATACTGATAGTGTGATTTAGCATTGGCGGGGGTAGGGTGGGGACTTTTCCTGAAGTAAGTGAAAGATTAAACATAAAATTAAATTTTGTAAATGTTTCTACTGCTTCCCTAAAGGAAGTGGGGTGCAGAGTGCTGATTTTTGCAGGAGAATATTAAGTATTTCAGTAGACTTTAAGTTTTTTAACAGAGAAGTACAAACTTGCTATGTATTCTGTTAAGGAATATAACCTTGCAGGTAATTGCAGTCTAGGTAAGTGTGGGTTGAAGAAGGAGAGAATGATTGCCTGAGTGGATCAGATGAGGACATTTTTATAGTCATCCACAAAGAAGCTGCTTATAATGTTACTTTTTGGTGTGGTTATTGGGCTAGAAGTGTGGCCTGTAAGGGGATTTTATTTCTTTCCAAAAATATTTACATGTTCTGGTGGCTCTCAGATTTTGTTTTTGAATAGTGATTTAGTGGTGAAATTTGCTATTCTGGACTGATTTCTAAGAGACAGATAGGCCTGAGGAAGTTACTCATCAGGCATGCTCTGTTTCCATATTGTCCAGACTTTGTCTCTTTGTTTAATTATATTCCTGATTTCATCATAGCTAATGGTTGGCAGATATGAAGAAAAGCCAAATATGAATCTTACACTTTTCTGACTTTTTTACTCTTCAACACATTGGTGTGATTTCTGAGTTGATATATACATAGGTGAAGGGGTGGAACCTTGTTCTTATCTCAGGGGATGCAAGGGGACTTGTGCCCCCTGCAAAAAATGTTTCATTGTTTTGCAACCCTGGGAGTGTTATTCTTTTCAGTGGCAGTGTCATAAGGTTTTAGATGTCTTAGGATCAAATACTCAAATGTTAATGAAACAGGATGTGATTATTCATAACAAATTTATAAATTTACACAGCAGCAGATAGCAAGCAAGCAGAAGTCTGATGTGATGATGGACAGAGTAAACATCAGTTAAGCTGTGTCCAGTTTGTCATCACTCTGAGCTGTGTTAAAAGTAGAGTAACCTAATGTAATTGCTGGATATACTTCGGCTGTGAATGAAACCGTTATCAATTGATCTGACTAATTGCAAATCAGTGTTGCAGGATAATGCATGATCAATTGCATAGCAGTGAAATAAACATTCAGATGATTTCAGGAATATAATAATTCCTCTCCTGAGATTGCACTTCATTGGATCATCACATATCATAAGAAAGACTGTAGAACAGCATTTGAAAATTAAATTCTTTATCTGTACAAACAACAGTTATGTTGAAGCCTGAAATGGTGAGCTGTACAGCATGATTCTCCCTTTAATTTCTGATCCTTTTTACTTTGTAATGACATGAGAGGTATAATCATTCCTAGAAGATGCAGTCTTCCTTTGTGGTTAATTTGGTAACATTATTATACTGCTATATTCATTATCCATTAATGATGTAAATAGTGCTGTCATTCTGGCAAAACGTCTGCATTTGTGCAAAGCTCTTCAGTTTTCCACTGTATGTGTGGTGGCTTCTAATTTGGTCTAGCTAAAATAAAGCAGCACACATGCTGCATACATTTATCTATGAAATAAGTAGCTGTGGGAATACATGTTGCTTAATCTACTGGTGCACTCTAGGCTCATTAAATCAAATAAATGTTTAAGGGTACTTACAGATAATTGTTATGTATGTGGGGGTGGGCTCCTCGCCTAGAGGATCTCTTTCCCATACAAATGTTGAATAGTTTGTTAACAGTTCAGAGAATGATTATGTCCCAAGTTCAATAAATCTTAAATTACAAATGATGCAGTCTGTCTTATATTTCTGCATGTACCATAGTCTCTTTTTGGCTTGTGTGATTTGATGCACATATATTATTTTATGTTTTGCAATTGCCTTGTCAGTTTTCCCTGAGGGTAAAGCCCTTTAAATGCATATTAATACTGGAGTTGAATAATATGCAAGTAATAAGTACTGGACGTTTGAAACTTTTTAGAAGGAGTACTCCGAACAGGTGAATCCCCATCCCATAATGTTGTTTTCTAACAAAAGTATGATGTGTCATAGAAGAGGCATGACCATTTGGAATTATCTGCATGACAGGCCCTCCTCTCATTCTTTGGAGAAGTACTTGGTTATAACTACACTCCTAATGCAGTATTGAAACTGTACTTGATCCAGGCGGCAAAAATAATAGCAGTCCAATCTTTGTGTGTTGTTCAGATGTATCCTTTAGTCATCTTGTATTCCTTCAAAAAAATGGAATTAAAATTTCTGTGGTCTGTCTTAGGGAAGGCATTAGACATTATGCAATGCAGTGAAATACTAAAAGGGTAAGTTAGTTACTTAAGTGTCTCGTACAACTCTAAATAACAGCCCTCATCCATACATTCATCATCACAAAGTATTTAATAGATAAGCCACAGCCTTGAACTCATTCACACATGACTTCATCAGATTTACTCTATAGCTAATACTCACGTGCCTATGATTTATTCACCAGGAAAGAAAGATGTTGTATTTGCATTCCATGGGGTCTTCCCTGCAGTTGTATAATGCTGCCCTTATGAACTTTCAAAAACGATCCCATTGTTGCAGATGAATCCTGTGCCTGTAAAGCATCTCACTCAGTTTTTCATTATGTTAAAATAATTCACACCATGGTTTAATAAGCAAATACAGATTTACGAACACATTTCAGCATTAAAATTACATGCCAGAAAACATATGTAAGTGCATAGTTCTGAATGCTGCACATCAGTTCAGTCACTCAGTCGGCAGGACGAACTTAATTACAGATAGATTTAATTAATGTGCTCCGTGATCAAGACACAAGGGGTAACCACATATAAAAATAATTTTATAAGTGAGCTAAACAGAATAATATAGCAACAATTAGTACTAAAATTATAATAGTTCTGCTAGGCCAAGGTTATTGTCCTATTCAAAGAGGCTGTCAGGTCACCACAAATTGGAAAAAAAATGTTTAAAATATAGTTCCATTAGTGTCACAGTCATGACCAGTTTATAAACTAAACTAAACATAATAAATTACAATTAAATAAAAATAAAAATAATAACATGCCAGGAATGTATAATTTACAAAGTGAAACTATTGAGTTCCCCATTTAAACATATTAAAACATTTCAAAATTATCATTCCCTCCTATATAAGGAACATCACATACATAATTAGGAATATTTATTGAAATGTATTCAACAGTACAGCATCTGCCAACCCTATCCAATGTGCAAAACCAAACCAAAATATTGCCAATAAGTGCACATGAAGTATAAAACCAAATTGCTAGAATCTATTAAGGCCCTTGTGCCAGATAGCCTACCTGAAAAAATAGCTAAATTGTTTCTACAGGAAGCTAGGACAACCCTTCAAAGGGTTTGAAATGTTGGACTGAAGGCAGAAATCTTTACCAACTGTTGGAAAGCAGGAAAAGCAATCACAAAATATGGTGTATCAAAAAATAAAACTAAATTACTAAAACAGCAAAACAGATATTTATTAAAACAAATAAATGATAGAAGTCTGAAAAGCAGTTTTAACTGTACTATTCTCTGTGTTCTGTATCCTTTTGCAATACCTTTGCAGCACAATACTGCCTTAAGTAAAGAGTAAAACCTTCTGCGATTTTACCTGTTGAAATTTCCTGTCTACTGATAGTGTGGCTTACATTTGCTGCTTTCTCATGAAACCAATTTATTACCCGTCTTTTAGAAACACAAGCAAAGCATGCTGGGTCTATTTCTAGATATCTTGATTTTGTTTTAGTGATGCATTTTTAACATTGTTTCTTGTCATCAACAAAACCACCACCTTTACATTTATTATATTCTAGTTCATAGATAAAGAAATACTGACATCTGTAGTAGTCAATGGGGCAGATGTTTCCTGGGCTGAGACTGAAATAAGTCCTATAGGATCAGTGCACTACCCCAGTTAAAAAAAAAATTTAAATAATATAATAGAAAAAATAATCCTTTTGATTTTAATTTGGTAAGACAGCTCTAGAAATGCAGAGGAGATGCTCAACAGTGAAGTTGCGGTCATTTTGTAAAGTTCCATTTTGCAGTTAGTAGTAGCCAGATCGGTTCATTGTTGGCATTTATGCTGCACTTTTCTTGGCATGTGTTTGATTGCCCTACTAGTGTATTTGTGAGCCCTTGCTTAGACGATAGAGAAATGCAATTGAATGGTCTCTATATTGGTATATTGTCCCTAGTAGTACAATATCTTGCTAATCTTTCAGCGAATATCTCAGTCCACGGTGAGGTACCAAGAAGAATGTTGATTGAGTATCATTGGTTTGTTTGATTTCCTAAAGGTTGGAGTATTTATAGAACGGTTAAGGTGTTTACCTCACAAACATACAGTACATGATTTGATTCTCACCTTTGAAGCAAATTGACTAGGCTTAAAATAGCTCTCAAGGACAGCTAGCCTATGAATCTTAGAGGATGAGCCTGCTAAGGATTCTTGGCTGACAAGCTTAATGTGTCAGCTAAAGTAAAGTTCACCCATGTGAATACCATTAAGTCACTGGAAGAGAAATACAGTGGCTGTAACAATGTAATCTGCACATTTTTAGGGTAAATAGAGGTGGTTGGTCTTACTGCCCAACATTGCATTTGAGAGCATTGTTTACAAGACATTCATATCCCAAGCACTGTTGGTTTTTGCTGATTTAGCTTGGCAATTAGGCCATTAGATACACAGATAACTTTCCTAAGCAGATGTAGACCCCCCACCCCCCCCAGTAACTCTCTTTTCTAGCTTCTTGCAAAGTCACTCGATGTACAATAAGAAGGAAATTAAGTCATCAGACTACAGCCGTGGTTCTGAAATCCCAGGAGTAGCAAATCTTTGCATTTTCAGCCAGGTTTCATTTAGTAATTTTAATGCTTCCAATTTTTGCTTTTACAGTTTTAATGCCATTTATATCTAAACAATCCTTTCTTGGTTTGTGACTTACTGTGGCATTGATTGGTGAAAGAAGTTTTATTTGAATTTATATTGTATTTGTTATCACTTTTTGTTACTGTTTGTAGGTAGGAAAGTACTGATTGTTAAGATTTACTTTGATTCATATTTTGTTATTTTACCTTTAATTTCACTTTTGGTTGTTAGAAAGGGATAGGGTTTAGACAGGCAAGCTCTAGCCACCCCAAGGGGCCTAGACAGCTATAAATTTACACATACCTCAGAGAGGAAAATCCTGAGCATATCGGAACAATCTCATCTTAGTTTGTGATTTATTTATCTTTATTGTCAAAAAGTAGTAGTACTATCCACGGTGGTGGTGCTGCGGTAGCGTTGTCGCCTCACAGTAAGACGCTGTCCGGTTCGACTCTCAGCTAGAGCGTCTTCTGCATGGAGACATGTGTGAATGGGCGTACCTTCGTTGAAGGTTGTGCGTTAGGGCAGGTAACTCGGCATGTAAAAATCAACTACCAATCATTAGCGGACCGTAGTTCCGCTGTGGTGACCCCTAACAGGGAAAAGCCGAAAGACACAAACAAACAAATTGTCAAAAAGTAGTACTACCGTGAGTGATAGTGAGCGACGTAAAGGAATTACAACTTTTGTCTGGCTTGTAGAACTTGTATGCTCAGGGCAACTTACTGTACTTTATTTAGTTGTATATTGCTGGTGTGATTTTTTTTGTCATAGAAGTTTATTTAAGTTCTCTTTGAATTCTCTGGTGATTTTATGTCATAGAAGTTGATTTAAGTTCTCTGAATTCTCTGGTTGCTGATTGTGATCTTTTCTTTTGTAATATTGTATTCATTTGAAGCTGAATATGGATTTGTTAAATGAGTATGCAATTAATGATTTGCTAATGCACAAATATCTTGTACAGTGTAACAAATGCTATGCATATTTAAAGGTAACAGCTGGTAACACTAGTGATCTATGTTCCTTGTGTAAAAGGTTGGATGATTTGCTTATCATTGTTAGAAGTAAATCTAGACTTGATGATGACTGCACTCGTGCAATTGGCATGGCTTGGAGAACTGTTGTTTCATATATTAATGACTGGACTGATGAACTAAATAATGTTAGGCAGAGAATAAATAGAACACATTTAGGATATGATGCATCTATTGTCTGCAAAGGTCATTCAACCTCTACGAAAAAAGACAGTGCCTTTGACAACTTTGGAATTCTGGATCCAAGTAATCAGCAATGACACTGTGTTGTTATGTAACACACAGGTTACAGGAAATTATATTTTCCTATCAGAAAACCTTCAGTCTACAGAAAAAGGCATCATCTTTCCAATGGATAAGGTAGAAAAAAGAGGCAAGGGGCAGGGGAAAAGGAAGAAATCAAAACTGAACGTGGAAGGACTAAAGAACATTACTGTAAGAAAAAAAGAGGAGAAAGACAGATGTTGACTACATGGCTCAGGCTGTGGATTTACAATACCAGCTGGATGAGAACTTAATACACAATGAAAACAGTGGGATTAATAAGACTAATAGTGATGAAGATCTATCCTTCGTAACAATTGACAGAGCAGATATTACTGTATTAGAAGCTGAAGATTCTTCAGAGCTGGCCAACAAAGATATTCTTGTAATTGGAGATTCAATTATTAGAAGAACTGAGATGTATATTTTCAAAGATGATAATGAACATCGAATGGTGCTATGCTTGCCAGGACCAAACATAGAAAATGTGAGACAAGCCTTGGAACACATAAATATGAGGAAGTATGTCTCTGTTTTTATTCATGTTCATAGGTTGGTACTAGGCTATCGGCCCTAGGGACTATACAAGCCTAGCCATAACAATTCCCTGGATATTTCTTCCCACATTATTTACTTCCATGGACCCCTGTCTAGCAGGGTGACTGACATGATCCCAGAGGTGAATTTCCTATCTCCCATCCAATTGTCAAGGTTCCTTTTGAAGAGGGCCAAGGAGGTGCTCTGCTTGATATGTATGGGCAGTCTATTCCAGAGTATGGGGAGTCTCTGGGTCAGGAACCTATCCCTCTGGCATGTTTTGTTCACTGTGATGACAAGCTTTAGATCCCTGGAGCATGTAGCTCTGAGGGAATGGGATTTCTTAAAGTGGAGCATGTCCAACAGCTCAGGGTTTGACATGGCCTTGTATTTTAAGCAGAGATAACCTCTGAGTAGACGATATGCCACAGAGTATAGGGGGAGTTTTTTTAGATGGTCAGCATAGGGCATCTGCTTTAGGCCTATGATTCTTTTAGTGAGGTATTTCTGTGGCCTTTCCAGCTGTTGAAGATGTCTTGTGAGGTACATTCCAAATGGTGCATTGTAGTCTATAATGGGTCTAATGAGGGATGAGTACAGTAGGACAATGACCTCCTTTTTCTGGATGAAAAACCCTTAGTGATGAGGTGTGCCACAAAGAAGGATTTCCTGACTCTTGTCACGATGTGGTTATCAAAGTTGAGACCACTGTCCACCTGTGTCCCTAAGTCTCTCATCACACTTTCGGTGTTTAGTGTACTGCCACCTATGTGGTAATTCATGGGTACATGTTTTTTCCCAAAGGGGATAACTATACATTTCTTGGCATTAAGCTGGAGCCCATGGCTCTGGCACCAAGCATCTGTTTCTGTAAGGTCCTTTTATAGAATATCCACATAATTTGGGGATTCAATAATGGCTCCCAGTTTGCAGTCATCTGCGAACTTTGTTAGCCAGAGTCCCTTTGCGTTGGCCTGTACTTCAGAGAAGTAAATGCTAAACAAGAGCGGTCCCAGGAATGAACTCTGAGGTACTCCACTTGTCACCTGTCTGGAGCTGGATTTGAAGTTGGCTACTTTTACAGTCTGGGTTCTGTCAGTAAGCCAGTTGGCAACCCATCAAGGGACGTAGGGATTTATGCCCAGCTTAGTAAGTTTATCTATGATTCCAGAGTGGGGGATGGTGTCAAAGGCCTTAGCAAGGTCCATATAGGCTGTGTCGACCTCCTTACACTTGTCCACAGCTCTGGAGACTGATTTGAAGAAGGCAAACAGGTTCAGGAGACAAGATCGGCCCTTCATGAACCCAAACTGGGTGGGGTCCAATGTTTGAAGGTTGCCAGTGTCTTTTTTTATAAGTTCCATGATAATGTGTTCCATGCCCTTGCAGATCAGGCTAATCAGACTGATGGGATGGTAGTTCCTGGGATCCAAGGTGGATCCCCCTTTATGGAGTGGAATAACTGTAGCTGTGTGCCACTCAGTGGGCACGAAGCCTGAGGTGAGGCTATGATTAAACATGACACTTAGGTGAGGTGCTAGTTCATTTTATAGTTCATGTAGTACACAGCATGGGATGTCAACTGGTCCCATGGATGCTGTATTCCTAGCTTTGGAGAGTGCGGTTTCTACCTGTGTCGCCGTGATTACCGGAATTTGGCAATCGTTTGGTATTGAGATGGGCCCTTTAGTGGGGGTGAGAGGGGGGTGAATTTGGCACTAAATCGATCTGCCAGGATATTGGCAATATCCTTGGGATCAGTATATTTAATGCCATTCTGTTGTAGCTCAGAGCAGATCTGAGCATTGCCATTTAGATTCTTGACATAGTTATAGAATGCCTTGTGGTTGTCTTTGGAATCTTTACCAATTTTATTTTCGTAACTTGCTTTAGAGGATTTTATGTGGGATCTTAGCTTCTTACTGAGCCTGCTAAGGGAGTTTTTTGCATCCTGGGATTTTCCTCTTTTCTGTAACAGTTTCTTCCTTCTGTTGTATAGTTTGTTTATGGCAGGGGACCACCAGATTGGCTTCCTTTTTTTTTTGGGAGAAGAGAGTCTTGGTTCTATTTGGGATGGCAAGATTCATGCACGGGTGGATGTGCTCGTTCAGTGCCTTAGTGTAGGATTTGTCAGTCGAGCTTTCAGCTCGCATCTGCATGGGTGTCATGAAGTTTGTCACTTCTGACTTGAGTAGCATGAAGTTGGCTTTGGAGAAGTTCTTTACAGAGGTATCCTTACTGGAAGGTGGGTGTGGGATGTGGATGTCAAGGGTGATTAGCTTATGGTCAGAACTGACCAATGAGGGGGTAACCACTGGTGTGGAGCATCTATCTCCCATGCTGGTAATGACCAGGTCTAGGATATTGGAGCCCCTGGTGGGACAATAGATTAGTTGATCCAAGGCATTGGAATTTATGAATTCCAAGAACCGTTGGGAAAAGATGTTGGTACCCGAGTAGTTTTCCCAGTTAATGGCAGGGTAGTTGAAATCACCCAGTAGTAGGGTGTTTCTTTGTATCTTAATGTTTTTCAGTATGTTTAGAAAGGTGTAGTGAGAATCTTGGGGCATGGTGGGGATCTGTAGCAAGCTACAATTTGGATTGTAGTCTTAAGTAGTGTAAGTTGCACCTGGAGAATTTCAGATGCATTGTGTTAGCCAGCTAGCCTGGAGTTGTGAATATCCTTGGTGAATATGGACACTCCTCCACCTTTAGTGTTTTGGTCTTAGTTTGGTGGCCGAAAAGTGTGGTAAGAGTTGTAGCCTGGTATTGCATGGGTGCTCTCTGGAGCCTTGAACCAGGTCTCAGTTACTGCACAGATATCAATGCCACCCACAAGAATTCTCTGACTGTTAGTAGGAGTCTGACAGCCCTCTTAGATAGTATAGCTTGTACTAGTGTTAGGCCATATTTTTCACAAATCACCTATAGAAAGGATGGTTAGGTCACTGGGAATGAAAATATTTTTGGGGTAAATACCTACATGGAAAAAAATGTCCTGTTTTAAAAAATGGAAATGTGCAGAGCATCCAAGCCTTGTTTTGGGCACACGCGTGTTCAGACAGGATGTTGTGTATTTATTTAAATCAGGGAAGAGAATTTTTGCAGCAGATATTTTGCAATATTTGACAAACACTAGGCAGGATTTTTGCCATGTTGAAAATTGAACATCCTATAGATAGCTACATTTGATGACCCTCTGATGGTTGTTTATGCTAGGAGCATTAATAATAAAGTTTTTTATTGGAAAATTTGCTACATTCCCACAAGATTGATGTTGTTTTTGTTTGTGAAACATGGTTAAAGAACAAGTCTGGAAACCATTTCTGTCAGGGTATAAATGTTTTTACTGTAACAGACATTCTAAAAAATCAGGTGGAGGTGTTATGATAGGGATTAAAGATAGCTATGAGACTTGTAATTATTACATGTTCAGTGATAACACCAATGCAATAGACTGTGTAACTGTTACAATAAAGACAACCCTGGAACGCATAACAATTGACGGAGTGTACAGACCACCAAAGTCAAGTGCAGATACCCTAGTGGAATTCATACATTTCTTACATAAAACACAGGAGGGAAGAATAATATTAGCTGGGGACTTAAATTTACCAGAAACAGACTTATTCACATATATTCAGGAACAACAATTGCTTCAGATTGTAAAAAAAAAACTGCTAGACGTATTTCCAAAGAAATTACTGTAACTTCAAGTCAAGGTTTTCCACCATTGATGTGCAGTGATCATGGGGTTATACATGTTAATTTTTTGCTAGATAATTCTGCCAAACTGAAATCTAAGCCAATGCACAGAAGATTAATTACAGATTACAGTGAAGCAAAACAGTCACTATGTAAAACTAACTGGAATGAGGTGTTCAGTGGAAAAACTGCAGATGGAAAGTGGAAAGTTTTGAAAGAGAAATTGTTTGAGTGCAAAAATGTAAAAAAAATGTTTAACATCAGGATCTAGGCATCAGTCGGATATATTTCCATAAGAACAAGATATCTGATTAAGTTGAGAGACAAAAAATATAAGAAATGGAAGAGAGGTCGAACTACAACTTTGAAAATTGAAATAAACGAGATGGACAAACAGATTAAGCATATTGTAAGACAAGATCAGGAAAAATTTGAAGAACATTTATATAAAGATAATGAGCAAAATAGGAAACCGTTTTATAGATACATACGATGCAGAAGGAGTAAAGATACACACATTGATAAACGGTGTGCAGATTCTAAAATTTATTCTCAGACACAACAGATTACAGATATATTTACAAAATCTTATGCAAAACAGTTTGGCTCCACAAAAGGGGTGGTAAGTTGTCCTAGTGACATCCAGGTAACCCCAGTTACTGGAATCAAATTAGATGATATTGAAAAAGAACTGTGCAAACTGGATCCAAACAAACCACAGGGAGGAGACGGAATTAATAACAATGACCTGAGAACAGTCCAGCAAGAACTTACATTACTATTATATCTATTCCCTAGATCATATAACTACGGGGAGAGTCCTCAAGATTGGAGACATGCACTTATTACACCTGTTTGTAAGGGAGAGGGGAGTAGGACAAACCCAGAATCATATAGACCCTTAAGTCTACTTTCATGTTGTAGAAAAATAATGGAGAAGGTAATACTGGATAAGTTATTGTCAGAACTGGATAGGTTGGGACTTGAAACCATATATCAGCATGTATATGTTGAAAACAGATCTATTACCATCTGTGACATGAGGTTCTATAACAATATAATAACAGATATGAATGAAAAATTGTGCTGTGATGTAATTAATATAGATTTAACTTCAGGATTTGACAGGGTCATACACATACCACTGATCAATAAATTAGTACAACTAGGTATTGAGGTACTCTTGATAAGATGGATAGCTGCATGGCTTACAGATAGGACATGGCAAGTATCATACAGCAAATGGAGAGGCAAAATCCTTGGTTACAGTCAGGATGTTCCACAGGGCTCTGTCCTAGGCCCCTACTTGTTAAGATTGTATCTTTCAGACCTAAGTTTTTCATCTGAGGTGTTCTACAGTCTATATGCAGATGACCTGAAATTGGGTAAACTGATTACATGTGTTACAGATAAGGCATGTCTGCAAAATAACTTGACTAAATTGACCATTTGGGGACAGGAAAATTCTCCTTTTTCTTTCGGCTTTTGCGGTTAGAGGTTGCCACAGTGGATCACCTTGTCTGCTCATGATTGGCAGTGGAGTTTTATGGTGTCAAGTTGGCAGCCCGGCACCCAATCTTCCACAGGAGGCACACGCATGCACACACTCACACCTAATGCCAATTTAGACTGTCCAATCCACCTACAGCATGTCTTTGGGAGGAAACCAGAGCACCTGAAGGAAACCCACATGACCACAGGGAGGATATGCAGACTCTGCACAGAAGGCACCACAGCCAAGGATCGAACCAGACAACCTCTTGCTGTGAGGTGGCAATGCTAACTGCTGCACCATCACGGTGCCCATTTGGGCACAGGAGAATAATATGCTGATAAATATATCAAAAACTAAGCATATGAGATTTGAGAGACATAAACTGAAAGGTGAAGATTTAATACAGCACACAGTGATTGAAACTGTAGACTCATTTAAGGACGTGGGTATATGGGTAGATACAGCTATGAGTTTTTCTAATCATATCAACCAATTGGCTAATTATAGTTATAAAACTATAGTTTGTATAAAACAATTTATAAAGTCTAGGAAATCAAAATAATGAAGTGAATGTTTGTTAGTTACATTAGACCCAAACTTGAGTATGGAATAACAATATGGAAACCCTATAAGAAAACAAGCATGATTACATGGGAAAAGGTACAATGGAAATATACCAAGGGTATTCATGGATGTGGAAATTTAAGTTATTATGAAAGACTAAAATATCTGAACTTGTACAGTGCCTCTTATCAATATCAAAGGGGCAGGTATATAGGGCGTTTAGTGACAACTACCTCTGGGAATGTTTGGATTTAGCAAAAAGTACTATAGAATCATCAGACAACCTATAGGAATGAGAAGTGTGCTAACTGGTTCTCTGACAGAATAGCTGTTGCATTGAACAGACACCAGATTACATTAAAGCAAGTACTAGTTTAGATATTTGTAAGAACAGCCTGGACACTTACTATGGGAACAAGTGTTTTGGTATATTTACAAGCTAGAAGGGCATTAATACCTTGTGCTTGAAATATTTGTATGTATGTATGTCTGTATCCTGTTGTTAGGAAGACTGCTACAACTACAGAAATATACCCAGTGTAAGTATGAAACAGCCTATGAGCTTGGCACATCAAAAGAAAAATGCAAAATCTTTCTAGCATAGCTGAAAAAAAAATTGGAATTAACCTCAAAAACAAAACAAAAACAAAAAAACAAGTGTCTGCCAACTCATTTGTGTTGTAACACTGTCTCATGCTTCATACACATGTCAATAAAATAAATAATCACTTGTATTCTAATTATTCTCTGTACTAGCATTATTGCATTGTACAGCAGATATTTATGGCAGAATGCATTGGTATGGGCAGTTATATATTTATAAATATAACCTTTTTATGTTCAGTCAGTAACACTCTGTGTTTATGTACTTTAAACTTGAAAAATACCTCATCGCCCTGGAATATTTTTGTGATGTTGAGAAGGAAACTTATGTTATCTATGAAGAAGAAGGACAAGAACAGCATTTAAAAGATTATTTACACGCCTCCTCTAGACAGGCAAATATATCAGTAAGGCAATAAGATTTAAAAGGTTATTTACACGCCTCCTCTAGACAGGCAAGTATATCAGTAAGGGAATAAGATTTAAAAGGTTATTTACACTCCTCCTCTAGACAGGCAAGTATATCAGTAAGGGAATAAGATTTAAAAGGTTATTTACACACCTCCTCTAGACTGGCAAGTATATCAGTAAGGAGATAAGATTTAAAAGGTTATTTACATGCCTCCTCTAGACAGGCAAGTATATCAGTAAGGGAATAAGGTTTAAAAGGTTATTTTCACGCCTCCTCTAGACAGGCAAATATATCAGTAAGGCAATAAGATTTTGCACTTGCTAGTGCAACTATATGAAAGAGAGCATGTATGGCATTTGAATGTATATGCTCTGAATAAAGACTTGTACAACTATTGCTCAATCAAAAAGATAATACCATCAGGAGCAGTGAATCTCCATTTCACTAAATAAATTGCAATGTGTCCTTCATTAATACATGAAGTTCATGAAAGAAGTTCTATGCATACTAAACACATAAAATAAATATAGTATTTTGTGGCTATTCACAATAGGTAGGTGGTACTTATCAAAGCTTTCTGTTTATTTCAGAAGACACGGAAACATTAATGTATACAGTTAGAGAGTCCAAACAAATAGAGGTATTGATGAACTCTTGGTTGATCAGAACAAAATGGTTTTATAGCAGATGAAATCCTATTACTTAATTATAACATAAGCTAGGTCATCAGTTGAGCAAGACCTGAAACTATTCAGTTCCGCTATAGCCTTCTATGCTAATTTGAGAAAATTTAAAATGCTTCTATTGATTTATAGACTTTCAGGATGTAACATTTTAAAAATGCTATTTAGAAACAACATTGATAAGGTATACTAAAAATGCCTGCTTTAGGTTTAACTGATGGAAACAGCTGTAGTTCCTGAACAGTTCGCATTAGACCCGTTGTACAAGTCAGGGATTCACAGCAGATATGATAAAGATTATTAAAAACAAACTTTCATTCATTATGCAGTCTGCATCTTTAAAATCTTCACTAATCAATACCAAAATATAATATAAGACTTTTGAATTTTTATGGGAACCACTAAATATTTTTGTATGTCTGTAATACCATTCAAGATCAGACATGTATGGGGAAGTCATTTTCTCAGATGTCCAAATGTGTCCAGCTACTGCCATCATTCAAGCATTAGTCATTCTTGATTTGACCAAGTGCAAAATGCCTCATAAAAAAGACTGCATGGCTCTATTTTTTTACTGAGTACAAATGACATACTGGGGAGGCAAGAAGATAATGAACTTACTCAGATGCAAACTCAACAGTTAGTTGCTCTTTAAGGTTGCATGCATACACAAAAACATCCTTTGACAAACTACAATTAATCATATTCAGTTTTGAAACTCTCATATAATTTTCTAGATTTAAATGTTGATTTACCAAATTACTGAGACATTAAGAGGATTCTAATATGTGGCATCATAATAACTTACAATTTGGCAAATAAGGGACTTAATTATTGGATGCATTTATACAGGGGTGTAGACCTCCATCTTAACCACCATTTTGGCTAATGCCATGTATAAAAAATGTTCTACAAGTACATGACATCACCCATTAATTGCATATTTGCTATCACAAAATTTCAGCTTCCTATAAAATGGCACAGCTGCTGATAATAATAATAATAATAAAATGTCACCTAGTGGTCTGAAGTATGTCTTTTTACTTCTCATTAAAAAGAAAGAAAACAAAAGAACAAGAAAGAAAAAAAAAGAAAGAAACGAAACACGAATATTTACAACAGACAAAAGTCTATTACTGGAAATGTAATCATGAAAAAAGTCTAGATATAAATCATACTGTCATTGTAAATAAAATTATTATAGTAAGTCAATCAAACAAAACCTTCTTTAGCTTAAGAATTATTTATAAGAGATTTCTCTAAAAAAATCTTATTGATATTTATTAGCTATCAGCAATGTTTATGAATGACTTGTTATACTGTTAAAGACGTAAATGCTAAGAAATGTTAATTTGGATCTACATATTCTATGACTGTCCCAAAATAAAATAAAACAATTTGAAGGAATTCCAGATCATACTATAAATGATCTGGAATGACAACATTTTGATTTCTAAACAATTAACACTGTTTAATGCAATAGTACCCTGTAATACCATTTTGTCCAAAGTAGCCCCTATACGGAAAGCTTTTGACAGCAGACAGGAAATGAATTACAAGGTACTGGGAAAAAGTACATATTAAAACCATATCACAGTCTTTTAATTAAGTACAATAAGTTTATAGTGTTAACTTATGCATCAGGCCAGTATACTCATAATCATCTTTCACATATAAAAACACAATTCGAGCAGTGTACAGGGCTCCACTAAAGGCTATCCCTTCTTGAGGATAAACAGTGCAGAATAAACTCACAGGTTCACCACCATGGATCCAAAATTTATAGTTTAATGATACAGTCCAAAAAGCAATAATTCCAAAAGACAGATCACAAAAAACTTTGAAAAAACAAGGAATGATTAAACACTTTAATCTCCTCACAGGAGACTTCATCAGAATCTAAATTAATTAACTACAAGAGAGTTATAAGTAGTATCACTGCTTCCTATTGGTTGTGACATAGTAGAATCACAGAAATATCATGGAAACCATAGCAACAATTAATGCTATATTGATTCACAAAGCTCCTAATAACTAATTAAACTGTATAAATATATATATATATATATATATATATATATATATATATATATATATGAAATACTTAAAATATTATATATATATATATATATATATATATATATATATATATATATATATAAAATGTATATGTTAAAATGTGTATTTTAAAAATATATTGAAAAATATATGTTAAAAATGTGGGCATCCTGCATCCTCACCATTCCTCTATCCTCCCTCTCATTCACACACATATATTCTGTCTTAGTCCCGCTGACCTTCATTCCTCTCCTCTTTAGAGCATATCTCCACCTCTTCAGGGTCTCCTCAACCTGCTCCCTACTCTCACTACAGATCACAATGTCATCTGCAAACATCATAGTCCACGGGGACTCCTGTCTGATCTCGTCTGTCAACCTGTACATCACTACTGCAAATAAGAAAGGGCTCAGAGCTGATCCTTGATGTAATCCCACCTCCACCTTAAACGCATCCGTCACTCCCACCGCAGACCTCACCGCTGTCACACTACCCTCGTACATATCCTGTACAACTTTTACATACTTCTCTGCCACTCCCGACTTTCTCATACAATACCACAACTCCTCTCTGGGTACCCTGTCATATGCTTTCTCTAAGTCCACAAAGACACAATGCAACTCCTTCTGACCTTCTCTGTACTTCTCCATCAAAACTCTCAGAGCAAACATTGCATCTGTAGTGCTCTTTCCTGGCATGAAACCATACTGCTGATCACTAATCATCACTTCCCTTCTTAACCTAGCGTCCACTACTTTTTCCCATAACTTCATGCTGTGACTGATCAGTTTTATCCCTCTGTAGTTGCTACAGCTCTGCACATCACCCTTATTCTTAAAATTTTGTATCAGAACACTTTTTCTCTACTCCTAAGGCATCCTCTCATTTTCCAAAATTTCATTAAACACTCTGATTAAGAACTCCACTGCCATTTATCCTAAACACCTCCATGCTTCCACAGGTATGTCATCTGGACCAACAGCCTTTCCATTTTTCATCCTCTTCATAGCTATCCTTACTTCCTCCTTGCTAATCCATGGCACTTCATGATTCACTATCCACACATCATCAACCTTCTCTCCCTCTCATTCTCTTCATTTATCAGCCCCTCAAAGTACTCTTTCCATCTGCTCAACACACTCTCCTCGCTTGTGAGTACATTTCCGTCATTATCCTTTATCACCCTTACCTGCTGCACAGCTTTCCTAGCTCAGTCCCTCTGTCTAGCCAGTTGGTACAGGTCCTTTTCTCCCTCCTTAGTATCCAACCTTTCATATAACACTTCATACACCTTATCCTTAGCCTTCGCCACCTCTCTCTTTGCCATGCACCTCATCTCCTTACATTTCTCTCTACTTTCTTCATTTCTCTGACAATCCCACTTCTTTTTCACCAACCTCTTTCTCTGTACACTCTCCTGTACTTCCTCATTACACCACCAGGTCTTCTTGTCCTCCTTCCTCTGCCCAGATGTCACACCAAGCACCTTTTTAGCAGTCTCCCTTACTAGCTCTGCTGTAGTTACCCAGCTATTCGGTAACTCTTCACTCCCACCCAGTGCCTGTCTTAACTCTTCCCTGAACTACTATTTGATCCTTGGTGCTGCCCTCACACTCCTCCTCTTCTTCTTGATCACCAACATCATCCTACAAACCGTCATTCTATGCTGCCTAACTACACTTTCCCCGTCACCACTTTACAGTCCCAAATCTCCTTCAAACTGGCCTTCCTGCACAACTTCCATAATAAAAAAGAAAATGAAGGAAGAGATGGATGGGCAACACAATCATGCCAAAATGTGAATCCCAGCAGGCAACTCCCCGCCTCAAAAGCCCTAGAGACCCTCCCCTTTCCATATCTCACTTCCTCCCTTCATCCATCCACTAGTTAATCTTTTCTTGCCTACTCTCCTTATAAACCTGCCTTGTCTACCTATCCTTTCTACCTCATCTTCCGCTGACCATCCAACTGCACCCTCACCTCCCTACTAAAGATCTCATGACAAATTTGTCTGTTCCAAACATCATTGTCACCTTCCACTTTAATAAAGAAACCAAACACCAAAATACTTTTGACAATCTTTATTGCTTGAACATATAAATGCATCAAACTTTATTAAACATAACTTTCTTTCATTGAACAATGATAAAACATTAAATGACAATCTATAAAGGCAGTGTACCACCACTCATCCTTGGGAATAAGCAGCATCCTCCAGCTGCTCGCTTATCCTCACAGGCAGCGTTCAGCCACTCACCTTCATCCCAACACCTCCTTTCCAGCCAAACCACCAAGTTCAAGCACCATCCACACAATCTCTTTCACCACTCCAAAATTCTTTCCTCAAATTATAAACCAGAGGGGAAACAGAGGAAGGGCAAGCCTGTCGCTCTTCTCTGCCCACCAGATAACCAGGCTGTTCCTCCTTACTCCCTCCAATCACTGACCAACCCTTCCAAAAACAATCCAAAATTTAAATTAAATAAATCAAGATCAGAATCACTAAGATGAACCCTATCTGTCCTGAACCACATAGGGTCCCTATCTGCAAACTCATTATGTCATATTGTACTCACCCCCATTCCTCACAACTGCTTTGACAGCCTGAAGTTTACAAACTTCCATGCCCTCTCATCTGCAGAAAACTTCATAGCATCCCTCCACACTAAACAAGGAATAATCTCTGACTATACCCAACATAACACTGGAAATAGCTTCCTTAAAGCTAAAAAATCCTCCCGTATCTGATACACTAATTGATGCTTCGGTGTCACACCCAAATCAATAACTCCTAGGTGCATCGGCAAAATTCGAGGAAAACCCAGTTGAATCTGCATCATTGTAAATATCTGAAACAGCTGGTTCCACTTAAGCCTTCTAATGCCATGTGAGGTGACTTTCCATCTGAACCAATATAACCCCAAGTTAGCACCGTTAGTATTAACAGTAGCCCTCCTTGCTGCCCAATACACATATGGGTGGCCTAAGATAAAAATCCTTTTACCTAAAAAAAAAAAAAATAATATATTTTAATAATAGAATAACAAACACCCTCCCTTATCTAATATAAGCCAAAAATGCATTGGAAGATCACTGCCCCACCCTTTTAATGACTTCAATCGAGCTGCTCCCTTTGCCAGATCTGATGCCCTGCCCAATCAAAACGAATGAGCAGAAAATTTTTCTCCCTTAAGGCCCATACTAAAAAAGGCCCTTCTCATGACTAAAATCAACTGCCCCCCCCCCCCATTAACACCCTACCACCTACCGAATGAAAAGCTAAATCTTGTGGTCTACCTTTATATACCACACACAATCTCCTTCCCCATGCCACCGGACATGTCTTATTCAATCTGTCTTCCCGCAAAACTATTACTGCCCCCTTCCCCACTTGAGCAGTCTTAGATGGCTTTAACCTGATATGAACTGCCCCAGGCAACATCATAACATCATCCCACACCCATGACCCCAACAGCTCTGACACCCTAAATGCTTCAAAGTACATCCATACACTCACCATTCCCCACACTACATGACCTTCCAAATCCCCAAATATCCTACCCAAACCCTGCAACAACACCTTTAAAATTCCCCTTGTCACCAGCCAGTGCCTATCCCTGTTCAAGTCTTCCTCCCTGCCCCATCCTTTCAACACTCACCAAACTGTCCAGGATTTAGTAAAATCCTCCAGTCTTGCCATCTGAGCAAACACACCAATTGCTGTCAAGTCCACTCTCACTGATCTCATCTCCTTGCCCTATGCCCTAGCCTCCCCTAAATATCACAACAGCTACTCTTCCAACAACACACATTACTCATCTGGTAGCTGCCTAACAAACCTGTCAAAATTATGCAAAGCCCTACCGTAAGCCTCCCTGGTGGAAACTGCCCAAGACTGCTGAACCAGCCTGCCAATCACTGCTGCCCAGTCTGCCATGCCTTGTCTGGCACCACCATTGGGTCCACTGCAGCCATCGGAGCCACCGGCCAAAACCTGAAAAACTAAAAATGAGATAAGCTATCAATAATCTCATTCTTCACCCCAGGCACATGTACCCCTGTGAAAGAAAAATTAATCAACAAACTCTGGAGAGCTAAAGTATGCAATACCATTAATAAACATTCAGATTTAGTTACCTTAGCTTGTAAAACTTGCACAACTGCAATATTCTCAGAATTAAAAACAACCCACCTACCCCTCAAATGTTCCTGCCACACCACCAACACTGCCCAGGTTGGCATCAGTTCCAGAAAAGCAACATCTTGTTTCCATTCCTATGGCTATTCAGAAGGCCATGGCACTGTAAACTATTACCCACAAAAAATGCCCCGATACCCAGGCCCCCTGCCGCATCTGTGAACAGCTGTAAATCCCCCTGACCTCCCCAATCTGCCTGCCAAAAGGTGATGCCATTAAATTGCTGTTAAAACTGTAGCCACAAGGTTAAGTCCTCATGCGTCAATTTGCTATCTCTCACCCAGTGATGCTTACTCTTGCCCCCTTTCAAAAGGAATGCCACCAACCTACAAAACATATGTCCCGGACGAACTGCCTGACAGGCAAAATTCAACAACACCAAAAATTCCATAGCATCCCTCACCTGCATGTTATCCCTAGCTTTCATCCAGACTATCTTTTCTTGTAGTCTAGCTACTTTCTCTCCCGGCAGGTGAAATAATCCTAGTCCTGCATCCATGTTCAACCCCAAGAAATTTAACAACTTCACCAGGCCCTCCAACTTGTGAGTGGCTAATGGAACTCCCAACTCCTAGCACATCCCCAAAAACTTAAAACAAAATTTAACCAGATGGCTTCTCTCCCAGCATTTGAAACATGTTAATTCATTGCTTACAACTTTTTTTTTCAAAAAACATTGCATATTTTAATGCAATTTTAGACTTAGAAGCAGGAAGTTCAGTTCTAAATAATCTGCTTTTAACTAATAAGTATTGTACTAAAGTTATTATATTTCATGGGATCATTTTCTCATAGTACTATGCAATGAACTTTTAAAACTGTCTACTGTTATAATTTTTAATATTTTATTTTACTGTTACTATCAGGGTATTACAACAGCTTCAAAATATTTCATGCACTTTTCCACTTACAGTTGACATTAAAGTCCAGTCATAAAATGGTATAGCTTGCACTTCAGAATTTTTGTCAAACCCCAGCTTAAGGTTTCTTCTTGTGTTTTTCACAGTCTGTATAATCAGTCCCCTCCTTAGCCATAAATGATTTCATGCATTTACTGTCAGCTAGGATGACAGCATTTTTACTTGTAGCATTTTGTTCCAGTTTTCTTGGGTAAGCATATCATTCAAATGGCACAGGTAGTATCCCACATCATCCTATTTTCTCAACTTTTTTTTTTTTTGAGGCACATTTCTGGGGGAAGTTATAATGCCAGCTGCATTAGCTAGTCCATCCAACTGTTGTTGCAGTTGTACCTGGTGTAGGTCACTCTTCACCGAGCTTCCACTAGTATTTTCGGGTGTTGCTCCATGGCTGTTTGTCAAATCAAACATGACAGGAAATAGTAGGAAAGAAAAATGTTATCAGTACGCACACTAGCAAGAGTAGCAGAAAAGTCTCAGGCTATGAACTGGAGGAAAAGTAAGAAGTTCGCAGGAAAATATTATCTCAAAGATGCATTGCAAAGAAGTATATATTGGCAGATCCTTGGCCAACATGCTCATCTGCACACCACCAATGAAAATGTTGAAGCGCACTGGGGACACAAGTTAATTAAAAACACAGACGTGAAGAAAATGAATAACCCACTCTGTTTTCTATATTTGTCAACTGTGAACTATGCTATTTTATAATATTTTATAGTCTGTGTCAGCAGTCCAACAACAACAAAAAAAGCTTCTTCACCCACAGGTGATCCCCATACAATCACAGCTACAGGCAGTACCAGGATTTCCTTTTATCTTCAGTAATCAAAAAAATCTCAGTCTGAATTAGTCTGATATCACACCCAATATAAGCTCTGGCTTGGCTGTCAAAATCCATGAATCAGTAACTTGTAACTACTTGAAATGTTTGTACCTGCTAGAGTGAGTCCCAAAACATGGAGACTGAAGATGGCTATTTCTCAGATTATATCATTTTCTCCTATATATCGTGATCTTGGAGTTAGTAAGAATAAGTTTCTGGGATAGGGGACTTACCCTCCACATCAGGGGTGCAGTTGAGCTTGTCCCCTGCAAAAAAAAAAGTTTGAAGAAGAGTGTTTTTCAATGTTCACTCTTCTCTAGGATTGTTGGTCTTTTATTTTGGCATGTCATCACTTAGCATTTTAAGTGCCAACATTTCATTAGGGAGACAACTCCTGCTTTACCCCTTAGTGAAACAGTGACTGAGGAGCAAATTAACAGGTTTGTCTCATACATGCATCACCCCTTTATATAAATACCATCTGGCAATTAACTAGCTAATATAATTAACTGCCTGACTGAAGAGCTGTGAGACATTAAAGCTACATTTCCACACTTATGAAGGCATATTTGCCACTAACAATACACTAGATGTCACACTAGGTGCCACCCTGCCTACCTTACAAATGCAAGTTAATCCTAGGCCTAAACCTGCCCCTGTCCCTATCGCTAAACCCGCACCATACATTAAAAAACATTTAACACTACCACTATTCAGGGAAACCATGTCCTTTGGTAACACTATGGCTTAGGAGTTTTGTGTGTGTGTGTGTGTGTGTGTGTGTGTGTGTGTGTGTGTGTGTGTGTGTGTGTGTGTGTGTGTGTGTGTGTCTGCATGTGTCTGCGTGTGTGTGCGTGTGTGTGTGTGTGTGTGTGTGTGTGTGTGTGTGTGTGTGTGATTTTTTTTACTGTAAAATGATCACAGTAGTAGAGTGTATGTTTTTGTGATTTATTTCCTGTGGGTTTGAGTGTTTTTGACAGCATTTTGATATGTCATTATTATGGACTGTCTGCCTTTTGGTGTCTGCATTTTTAAACATAATCTCAAATATCTATATCTATTTATGCATCTATATATACACACACACATATATATATATATATATATATATATATATATATATATATATATATTATAACTACAAAACTTTGTTGACTTTAGGAGAAAAAACAGACACCAAACTGGGGTTGAACACTTTCATTCTTTAATGGTAACAAGAACTTCTTTAAAAACCTTCATGTACAAGAAGAATCTGCAATGCAGTTTGTATTTAAAAGGGTTTATATCCTATAAGAAACTGGTATTTCAAATTTAACCAATACAGTAGCCAATGAGGTTAAAGCAAGTGAGTTAGGTAGGTGGGGTTACCTATACTAGCACAACACATGTTTAATGTTTAAATTCTCATTAATACCTGGTGCAGCTTTGGCATTTAGTAGAAGCTGCCATTTAAGTTCCCTAACTTCCAATAAGGAATCACAGCCACCAGAAAATCCATCAACCTGTTCTAACACTATGAATTTAAAGTAGGTAAAATTGTAACAACTTATACTATGCTTTCCTAAGGCATTCCTTAGGTCTCTGAATCTGATGGCTACATTGTGTTCTTTAATGTGGTCCGAAGGTTTTCTGTAAGTCTTTCCTATGTAAAAGTGATCGCAGCTGTCATAAATGCCTGTGTAAACCACATTACTGCTAGGTTTAGTCAAGGTACTTAGAAAATACAATTCTAATGTTACAGTGTTTAAAAATAAACTCTTTGCCAGTGAGGATGTGTTTACAGATAACACAACCACCAACCAAGAAGAAGCAGTTTAGTATCAGCATACACTTCCCCCTCTAGCACAATCACAGTACTGGATGCTGCAGCAACACACAGTGAAGATCAAGAGCATTTTTTGTCCCAGAATCACTGGGACTCAGGGCACAGGGAACAAACACCCAGAGGCAGATCAAGTGGGAGGCGACAAGGACGGGGGAAAGGACAAACACAAGGCAGAATGATGAACACCAGGAGCAGCAGGAAGAGATAACTAACCAGCTGGGACTAGAAAACCTATTCAACATCCACTGCACTGTGTTCACTCTCACCAATAGGTCATTTGATGAGGAACATTTGAAAGTATTGGACAAAAGCTTCACTTTCATTCCCACGCAACCTGCGAACCTCCCTAACCTTTTTTTAGACTTGAGGCTATACTTGCAAAAATCAAATCTGAAAGTCCTGCTGGACAAGACATTGAAGTGCTTTCCAGCGCAGATTCCAACCTCCAAATCATGAACACTCCTAGAAAGAAAAGCTTATACAACCCATGCTCCATAATACCTTACAAATCTTTCTCAAAGTATGTGACCAGGATCTCAGAGAACTGCTCAGAGGTAACAACTGTAATAAATGGTTTAACCTCAGCACTTTGGAATCAAAAGCACTGCAAGACCTGAACCTGGACAAACATCTGTGCATTATGAAAGCAGATAAAGGTACAGGTATTGTACTCAATGAACAAGAAGTGCATGTTTCCAAAACAGAGTCAGCATTAGTTAACAAGTTTTATAAGTTAGTAGATCTTAAGTTCATAACTTGTTGTTGTTGTGTCTTTTGGCTTTTCCCGGTTAGGGGTCGCCACAGCGGAACTCCAGTCAGCTAATGATTGGCAGTAGATTTTTACTTACTGAGTTGTCATCTCTGTCGCACAACCTTCAACGAAGGAACGCCAATTCTCGCATGTCTCCACACAGAAGATGCTCTAGCTGAGAATCAAACAGGACAACATCTTACTATAAGGCGACAACGCTACCACAGCACCATCACTGCAGTTATCTTAAGTTCATAACTAAGCAGTTTAAAAAAAAAATAGACCAATTGTTGCTTAGACTTGAGCAAAATTACTTTTCGACAATGGAAGAATATATGTTTATGCATGTACCCAACCCAACGTCTTGGGAAACATTTTGGCATTCCAGAAATGCACAAAAATGCATTTTGGCATTCCAGAAATGCACAAAAATGCAGTAGTCCCACTGTTTAGATTTGTCATGGTGAACAAGAGAACAAAAACAGAAAAAGTTGCTGAGTATGTTGACTCTGTGCTTAAAGCAATTGCCCAAGTGACTGCATTCTACTTAAGGGATTCCTAGACATTCCTTAATGACCTGCTCTTACTGGAACTCAAATACGCTGATCTAATGCTTGTCACATTCGGCATAGAGTCACTCTATGCTAATATTCCTTACTCCAGTGGTCTCAATCTTCTACGTCTCTTTCTTTCCAAATATACGTCCTTTACCGAAACAAAAACTGATACTTTAGGCAACTACATCTCCATTGTTCTGTGTAATAGCTTTTTTCACTTTAAAAACTTATCAACAAGTTAGAGGGGTTGCCATGGAGTCAAAAATGGCCCCAGCATATGCGGACATAGTCTTAAGTGCATGGCAGCTCTAGACCTGAATAAACTACCTGGGTTTCAGAAAAGTAGACTATATCATTGTTATATAGACAATATCGTTTTTATCTGGGATGGCTCCAAGGAAGAATTAGACCTGTTTGGGTAAACACTTTCTAATATCATTGGCTTTCTAATTTTTTTTTTTTTATTCTGGGATTGGCACAAAAGTTCAGTTTCTGGACATTGAAATTATGCTGAAATCCTACTTACAGAAGAAAAGCAATTACTGAAGTCAATTAATTTAACAACGAAATCAATATCTTTTCAAAAATGAATGTATACTCAACTTATGATTTTTAATAACGCCTATTATACATGCCTTAGATTGCACAAGTTTAATCCTAAAAAATCTCCAAATTGCCCATATTGTAAAGATCAAGCAACAGACCTTCTTCATATGTTCTGGAGTTGTAAATGTATTTATAAACTTTGGAATTCCTTAAAATTACAACTTCAAAAGATGGGATATCAAAGTTCAACACTTTCATGGGAATTCATGATTTTACATATTCCTCCAAAACAGTTTCCTAGATCCCAAATCACTATATTTATTAATATTTTTTTATTAATGAAACTTTATATAGTTACAAACTGGTTAAATCCATCTCAAACGTCATGGGACAATTTTAGGACTTTAGCAATAAGACACATATTAGCCCACAAATTACTTCTGAAGGATCATAATAAAAATATCAATAATCCAAAGATATGGGAGCACATTTTTAATATCATATTGGTGAAATATATAGAGATCGAGTGTAGTGTGAGACATATATACCCTTTAAGGAAAAAGTTGTCAATAAGTAAAAGATTGAGATATCTGATCTATTTATAATTCTTTTCATATGTTCTTGTACAATCTGTTGTTACATTTGGAAGCATTCATGTAAATATTGTATATATGTTTTTGTGATTGTATTAGACATAATAGTTAGAACTTATTAATATTTTTGTTTTGTTTAAGTTTGTATGGAAAATGGTAATACAATAAAGACTTATTATTGAAAAAAAAAAGAAATTATGCTGAAATCCTACTCATGTCTGTTGAACTCTAACGTGTACTGCAAAAAGACTTACAGAAACAATTTCTGAGACTATATGAGCCAGGATCCTCACTTCATGAAAGCTAGCATTGATAGAGGACAGTTTATTTTGGCTGGTAACAGTAGCAGCTTGAAAGCGAACTGGACACACAGCTTCCCCCTTCCAATATGTAAAGACATGAACTCCATTAGAAATATTATTTTAAAGAATTGGGACATAGGTACATAGGTTCATAGGTAGGTACTAGGCTATCTGCCCGAGGGTATTTATAAGCCTAGCCAAAGTGTGTCAGCTTTCACCACCCCATTGATTAATTAACTGAGCCTCTGTCAAGAAGAGTCAGTGAAGTGATCTCAGGGGTGTATTTTCTATTACCCATCCAATCGTCAAGGTTTCTCTTGAAGAGTGTTAGTGAGGGGCTCTGCCTAATGTAGTTAGGAATTTTGTTCCAATGCATGGGGAGTCTCTGTGACAGGAATCTATCCCTCCAGCATGTTCTATTTATTGTTGTGGTGAGGTTTAGCTCACTAGAGTGATTTGCTCGCAGTGACTTGAATTTCTTTAGGTGGAGCATGTTCATCAATCTTGAGTTGGACATGGCTTTGTAAGTCAGGCAGAGATCACCTCTGAGTAAGCAATATGCCACTGAGTACAGCTGGAGCTTTTTCAGCCGGGCTGCATATGACATATGTTTGAGGCCAGTAATCCTCTTGGTGAGGTACTTTTGTGGACTTTCCAGCTGTTGGAAGTGTCTTGTGAGGTACATCCCAAATGGGGCATTGTACTCTATGATGGGTCTGGTGAGTGATGAGTAGAGGGGCACTATAACCTTTTTATTTCTAGATGCTAACCCTTTAGTAATTAGATGGGCTACATAGAAGGATTTCCTAACTACTTTGGCAATATGATTGTCAAAGGAGAGATTACTATCTACCTGGGTCCCCAGATCTCTAATTACCTCTTCTGTATTAAGGGGGCTGCCACCTATGTGGTAATTCAGGGGTGTTTTCTTTTTCCCAAATGGGATGACTATGCATTTTTTGGCATTTAGCTTGAGGCCATGACTTTGACATCAGGTGTCCATCTCAGTAAGGCCCTTTTGGAGAATGTCCGTGTCAGCTGGAGAGTCCATTATGGCTCCCAGTTTGCAGTCATCGGTGAACTTGGTTAGCCATAGTCCTCCTGTGTTTGCCTGTACTTCTGAGAAGTATATGCCAAACGGTAGGGGTCCCAGGACTGAGCCTTTGTGGGACACCACATTTGACTGGTTTAGAGTCGGACCTGGAGCCCGCTATTCTTACCGTGCGAGTTTTGTCTGTAAGCCATTTGGCAACCTATCTCGTAACGTAGGGGTTTATGTTTAGGCTGGTGAGTTTATCTATAATTCCCGAGTGGGGAATGGTGTCAAAAGCCTTGGAGAGGTCAAGGTAGGCTGTGTGAACCACCATCCTCTCATCTATGGCCTTGGTGACTGTCTCAAAGAAGTCAACCAGGTTTAGTAGGCATGATCTGCCCTTAACAAAGCTGAACTATGTTGGGTCAGGTGTTTGGAGGTTTCCAATGTCTTTGTTAATGAGTTCCATGATGATGTACTCCATAGCCTTGCAGACCAGGCTTATGGGGTGATAGTTACCAGGGTCAGTTGTGGCCCCTCCTTTGTGGAGTGGAATAACCATTGCTGTGTGGCATTCTATGGCCACATAGCCTGTGGAGAGGCTGAACAGTGTGTTTAGGTGGGGGGTAAGTTTGTTCTGTAATTCGTGCAAGATGCAGCCTGGAACACCATCTGGCCCCGTTGATACTGTGTGTTTGGCTTTTGAAAGAGCTGTTTTCACCTGTGCATCTGTGATTTCTGGGACACTACACTTTTCCAGTATTGTTGTGGGCCCTTTTGGGGGTGAGAGGGGGGTGAAGTTTGCACTGAATCTATCTGCCAGGATGTTGGCAATATCAGTAGGTTCAGTATATTTTGTGCTATTTTGCACTAGCTTGGAGCATATCTGTGAGTTGCCACTCAGATTCTTGACATAGCTAAAGAAGGCTTTGTGGTTATCTTTCAAATCCTAGGCTATTTTTCTTTTGAAGTTACCCTGGATGATTTTATGAGGGACCTTAGTTTCTTACTGATACTGATCAGGGATGTCTTTCCTTCTTGGGATTTGCTTTTTTTCTGAACTAGTTTCCTCCTTTTATTGTATAACCTGTTTATTGCAGGGGTCCACCAGACTTGTTTCCTTCTCTTAGGGGAGTGAGTCTTGGTTTTGCTAGGGATGGCATGATCCATGCATCCTTGTAGGTGCTCATAGAGTGCATTTGTAAAGGTTCCTGCATCTTGGATACTGTTATCCTTTAGCATGGGGGGCTGTGAAACTTACCATCTCTGTCTTAAGTAAGGTGAAGTTTGCTATAGAAAAGTTTTTCACTGTGGTTTCCTTGGTTGGGGGTGGTGGTGTGGAGTGGACATCCAGAGTGATTAGTTTATGGTCTGATCTAACCAGTGATGGTTGACCTCTGGTGCGGAACACCTGTCACCCATGTTGGTGATGACCAGGTCCAATATGTTTTCACCTCTGGTAGGGGAGTTTACCAGCTGATCCAGGGCATTTGAGTTGATGAATTCCAGGAAGCACTGGACCTGGGAGTTTGGACTTGATTAGTTTTCCCAGTTAACGGTAGGGTAATTGAAATCGCCCAATATCAGGGTGTTCGGTAGGACTTTAATGTTTTCCAGTGTCTCCAGAAAGGCAGAGTGGTGGTCCTGCTTCATGGAGGGTGATCTGCAGCAGGCCACAATTTGCATTGCAGATGTGCCGATGTTAGTTGCACATGGATGATCTCAGAGGTATCATGCTGCACCACTAACCTGGAGGTGTAGGTATCCTTGAGGAATATGGATACACCCCCCTCCTTTTGTGTTTCGGTCCATGCTCTGCAGCCGAAATGTGTGATATGAGTTGTAGCCCAGTAGTGCTGGGGTGCTCTGTGGAGCCTTGAACCAGGTTTCAATTACTGCACAGATGTCGACATTCTCCATACTAAGGAGTGCTTCGAGCATGTGCATTTTGAGATTTAAACTCCTGGCATTGAGTAGCATAACCTTATTTTTTTTATTTGTGCTGTTTACGGAGGTGGGTTTGCCTTTTGAGCCTTGCCAAAAAAGGCACTATGGGGGCAGCAAGAGCCTTGGCCAGTATTTGAAAGCCTAGGGGTGACAAGTGCAAGCCGTCTCTTGTGAAGCAATGAGGTTTGTCAAGCATGTCTTCCCAGGCTGACAGACACTGGATCCCCTTTGAATGACACCAGAAGTTTAGCCACTTGAAGAAATTGATAATTTTTTCATTATACTGCGGTATCATTTTTGGTGAGGGCAGGATGCTACTCAGGGTCAGGGTCATACCTGCCTGGGCTACATGATCAGAGAGCTCTTCCATGTCTCTTTTCATGTAGTCCAGGGAGGTACGGCTCAGGTCATTCACACCAACATAAACAATGACAGAGTCATATTTGTACTTTTTCTGGAGTGATCTGAGTGCTTGTGTTATGTGGCAGATTCTGGCTCCTGACAGGCAGCTAACGGTAACGTTCTCCTTGTCCAGCCTAGTGAGTGGGACGTCAGTGTGCCTGACTATAGAGTCATCTATTACTAGTGTGTTAGGTATGTTATTTCACCTTAAGGGCTGTGATTGTGCAGCACATTGATTTTGTGTTTTATATGTTGTCTGGTTTGTGATGGGAGGTGCAGGTTTTTTGGTTGTCTGCTTTGGAGGTCTCTGATGCTTTTGCAGGTTTTTATTTTGAGACTCCGAGTATGATTTTGTGTATTTATGTGTATTTTTTGCCAGTGCTGGTTTAGTATGTCTATGTGAGGCTGGAGCTGTGGTACAAGTGTTAACCTTCTCCTCATGACTGCCTGTTCCAGTCTTGAGTGGAGAGAGCTTAGCCTCCAATTTAGCTATATAATTGCATCTCTCCCATATGTTAATGTTTTGTGGCAGGCGGAGAGGGTTGACTGTGTACATGAGGCAGTTGTAACATTGCCTCAGGAAACCCAGATTCACCAGCTGGACTGGAGAGTATACCTGAAATTGCCCTTTGGTCATGCCTGAATAGTAGGGTGAGTTGCTTAGTCACTTGGTTGGTGAGGGGTGAATAATGAGTCTTGCCCTGCTGGGCAATCAAGTGTTGGGGTAAATTAGTGCTTGCTATAAGGTCTGAGCAAGTGCTGGATTGTAGGATTTTATTATTTATTTATTTATGTATTTTACATTTGTTGACCGGGCTAGTCTAACTGGATATATGTCCATTTTCAGTAGACGCCTGGGGAGAAAAGCTCCAAGCACTAGCAGTGACAAAGAATACAGTATTTAATAAATAGTCAAGTTACAGTACATGCTTTTTAAGTGCTTAGGTTGAGAGTTAGACTACTTTTAAGGGAAAAACTGAAGAGAAGACTTGGTCGAGCCAGGAATAATTTAGCCCTAGCTAAACGGCGGACGTAAAAAAATGTGCAAGCGCGGTTTTTACAGCAGGGAAATGAAAGAGATAGAAATTAGCCCACAATGGCCTATAAACTACTAACGTCTGGGCTGGAACTACTCCTCCAGGGACAGATGGCTACTCAAAGCTCCCTCTCTCACAGGTGAACAGAGAAACCTCCTTCTATCCAAGTAAGGTATGGGCATCTTGGAAACTTGTAACACAGCCCTGAATTCAGCACTAAGCCTGAAAACTGAACTATACTAGCTTAAAAAGGTGGTAAACAAGGAAAAAAAATTTTTGAAAAGATAAGGCAAAAACAGTAAAAAATACAATTTAAACAGCTTTAAATGACTACAAACAGTAAAAAATACACTTAAATCAGCTTCAGATGACTACAAGCAATCAGAAAAGGCTTTTAAACAAATAACCCAATTAGCCAGTAAAAAAATCTCAAAACTGAGCCCTGTTCCTGTAGTCTTCAATCAGACAAGTTTTAACTACACACTCCTGCCACTGGGGTGCAGGGGAACCTTCTCTAAAAAAGAAAGCCTGGATTAGTGCTCAAGTTATACAAACAAAGCTAGATTCAGCAGGCCTGAATCTAGTTTATGTGAGAGCAAACAAGGCACACCAATTTCAGTAAGAAACAGTTCAAATATGCAGGCACTATACGCCTCTAACCAGAAATTCCCAGCTCAGAAGGGCAGAGTCCAGCCTCTCCTCCCACAAGAGTGCAGACCACAAATCTTCTTAATGTAAAATGACTGACCTGAAGCCCAAGTACTTAAACCAGAACTAATACACTTTTAGAATAACAGACACTGAGCCTTCAATCAGCAGTTCCCAACTTAGAAGGATGTAAGCTACCAGTCCTGCCACAACAGTGCAGACCACAAACCTTAATGTAAAAAAAACTGATCTGAAGCCCAAGTGCTTAAGTCAAAAGGCTTAGAATGATAGTTACACCAAGCAGTAATAAATGTAATTGAGTACTTTTAAGATGATGCAAAAGCAAAATAAAGTAATAAAGTAGGAAGAAACTCAAATACAGTAAAAGCATTTTACATCATTTCCAGTAATAGGGAAATCAGTGCTATACTCAGCTACAACCCAATTTTCTCTTACAAAAAAACTAAGATGCTAAGGCATTTCTTTAAGCAAAATGACTTACCACTTTTAATCAAGGCTTTATGCAATAAAGATCAATCCCTGGCATGTACATGTGTAGTTTTGTGTTATGTATAAGCACATCTACAGTGGCAAAGAGTTTATTTTTAAACACTGTAACATTAGAATTGCATTTTCTAAGTACTTTAACTGTCACAGCAGTAATGTGGCTTATGCAGGCATTTATGACACCTCTGAGCACTTTTACATAAGGCAGACTTGCAGAAAACATTTGGACCGCATTAAAGAACACAATGCGGCCATCAGATTCAGAGACCTAAGGAATACCTTAGGAAAGCATAGTATACGTTGCCACAATTTCACAGACATTAAATTTATAGTGTTAGAACAGGGTGATGTACTTTTTGGTGACTGCGATTGCTTACTGGAAGTTAGGGAACTCAAATGGCAGCTTTTACTATATGCCAAAGCTGCAATATTTATTAATGAGAATTTAAACATTAAATGTGTGTTGCGCTAGTATAGGTAAACCCCACCTACCTAACCAACCTGTTTTAACCTCATTGGCTACTGTATTACTTAATTTTGAAATTTCAAAATACTAGTTTCTTACAGGATGTAAACACTTTTAAATACAAACTGCATTGTAGATTCTACTTGTACATGAAGTTTTTCTGAAGAAGTTCTTGTTACCATTAAAGAACAAAAGTGCCCAACACTGGTTTGGCATCTGCCTTTTCTACTAAAGTCACAGAAGTTTTGTAGTTATTTAGTTTAAGTTCTTTTTGTTTTTTTTTAGCATTTACACACACACACACACACACACACACACACATATATATATATATATATATATATATATATATATATATGGATTTACTTCAGATGTTCGACATTCCAAAATGCCGACTTTCTTATTGCTGAGACCATATGATCAACATTTTGAAATGTCGAACATCTCCTACGTAATGTAAAACACACCCTGCACTCCCCACACCCCCTGCTACTTAAATATTGCTACTCCGAGATCGCACTACAGTGCAGAAAAGGTAAATCTCCCCGGTTCCGTGCTGTATAGGGATCTCTGCTATACATGTTCGACATTTTTTAAATTTCAATCGTATGGTTTCAGCCATATGAATGTCTGCATTTTTAAATTTTGAACATCTCAAGTAGACTCATAGATGTATATATATATATATATATATATATATATATATATATATATATATATATACACACACACACACGTATATGTATATGAACATATATGTTTGTATAGATAGATACATAAGTGCATACATATATGTGCGCGTGTGTGTGTGTGTGTGTGTGTGTGTGTGTGTATGTATGCATGTATGTGTCTATATTTATATCAATTCAACAAAATGAAAATTTAATGCAACCCATTAAAAGAGAGAGAGAGAAATAAAAGCAGTGCTTTATGCATTAGAACTATAACCTCACTCCCCATATCCACATCTCTAAAGATAATAATAAAAAGACGCATGTAAATAAATCAAATATTAACTAAGAAATGGTTGATTTAACTGACTGTTACTAAAAGCAACAACAGTATGACTCCTGATATAAGTAAAACGCTAGTTTTCCAGACTACAAGCCTGCCCTTAGTCTCTGCGCTGATATAGCTGAGTGTACTAACTCCAAGATAACACAGCAGTGCAGTAAAGGAAAACTTCCTTCCCCGCTCACTGAAGCAGAACTTGTTTCCTAGATAGACAGACAGACACGCACAAGCTTGTGTTTGTTACTGAGGATTGCTTGTCTGTGATGAATAAAGGCTTGCTGCTTTGGAACACTATCTGGGTTTCATGATTTTTATAAATTATTGTGACTGAGCTCATCATCAAAGTTTTAACACCATTCGTTTCTGTTTTTTTTTTTTTTTTTTTTTTTTGCTGGTCAAAATCCAATTTTATGACCCTGTTTAAATGATTTGCCATGAAGAGGCTGGTTTACAATTAAGCTATGCAAATATTTTCCACATTATCTTCTAAGTATATAAAAGCTGTTATGCTTAACATTGTTAAAATATTTGTGATTTTTTTGTTACTGAGGATCGCTTGTCTGTGACAAATAAAGACTTGTTGCTTTGGAATCTGTGACAATCAAAGGCTTGTTGCTTTGGAACACTAACTGGATTTCATGATTTTTGGAAATTATTGTGACTAAACATCAATGAAGTTTTAAGACTAGTTTCTCTGTTTTTTTTTAATTTATATTTAAATATAGATACATATGTATGTGTTTGTATATACAAATACACATATATATTTATGTATGGTTATACACAGATACATGATTTATTTACAGATATTTATGTTTATATATATATATATATATATATATATATATATATGTATATAGATATATACATACAGATATATAGATAGATAGATAGATATATGTCTGTAAAAACATTGAGGCCTCTAACCTCATTCATTACAACTAAAATGTTAAGCTCATTAGCAAATTAGCAAATCTCTTTGGTTGGATTCCAATATAACCAAACTCTACAACAGAGAGAACTGAAATAGTTCTGATTGCTCTAAAAGCAAACTTAAGTAATACACAAGGAGCTGAAGCCAAAAATTAAAACTAAGTAAAATATGACTTGAATTTTGCTAGCATCTGTAAAGGTGACCAAAAAGCCTACTTCAGCTACATCAGGAATCACAGGGAAAACACACAGAGCATTGCAGTGAGCTGATATCTGATGTTACTCCAAAAGACTTGCTCTCAGAATAAGTGACCATTTATACTTAGAACAGATCTTGTAGAATCTGGTTCCCGGTGTTATACCAAAGTATGTCACGTACACTGAGAGGAAGTCTTTCAGAATCAGACCAGACTTACAATGAGAATAACTCTTGTGGAATCTGGCCCATTATAAATATATCTGAAATCAAATGTGCATGAGTTTTCTCCCCTTCTGTCTCCTCCTTGCTTTCCTTCCCAAACGATCAAATGTCCCCACAAAAACAAAGATCTCTTGTTGTAAGGGACCAGACAACCTACCAGGTTTGTTTATTTTTAGTATGAAACAGTGGCTCCCTTATAGACCTATTTAACTTCAGCCTGTCCACTGATTATTTTCCTGAAACCTCAGCAACATCTATGCTATTCTTCCTCCATAACAGCAGCCAAAGCACTGACTCCTAGAAACTGCAGACTGTTAGCCTCACTAGCGTCATACAAAACTTTACTTAAATTCTCAAACTGGTGTTCCACACAACTCAAAATTAAAGACAAAAAAGTCTGCTCAGCATTTTAGCCCCTCCTCAAAAAAGCTCTTCTCTACTACTGCAACTGTGGTAAGCTACTTGCTAAAATTATAACAAGCAGCTTGTTAAAGTTACTACACAATCAGCTCACGTACTAAGTGCTTCAGCCATGGCCCCAAGTAGATTATTGTCATTCATTTAGGAGGATAAGACTTCTTTGTGCCTTCATAAAGAAATGCTGGTACAGTACTGCTGCATCATTGACGCCTGTCAATTTCAGTCCAACTGTTTGCGCCTGAGGTAACATCCTTTGCCCATCCCAAATTATAGCTCTAGTCTTATGTCTATATCTATATCTATATATATGTCTATCTATACATAAGGTAATGGAATATATAATCACAGAATTTCATAAACAAAGATATTGGCAACTGAGAATTCATTGACCCAAACCAATCTGACTTTGTGAAAGACAGGTCATGTCTATATGACCTGTTTAATTTCCTTCAAAGAGTCACTGTGGAGCTAGATACAGGTACATTTTCATGCACATCCTATGTGAACATGGCAAAGGACTTTCATACTATCACATATTATAGAATAATTGAATAAAGGATACAGTTAAATATTATTCTCTATATAACTTAGTGGGTAGCTAGTTAAGCAACAGAGCCTTTCTAAGGGTAGGTGGCACACTTTCTTCAAAAAGACATGTCAGCTTTGGCATCATCCAGGGGTCCACTCTGAGATGATTCATCTTAGGCTTACAGTTCACTGGTGCCAGAGCTGATATCGGTGGTATTTGGCTGACCAGGTTTGCTGGCGGTTGTAAACTCAGAATTGCCATTAACTCCAAATGACATCCAGCTTTTCCAAGAGGATCCAGGCTTTACAAATTCATGGCATTGTCACCATGGATTATTTCTGAGTGCTAAAAATATAGCACAGTACTCTTTAAGAAGTAAGAACATCCCTGCAACTATCACTTAAATGACACACCACCCCTTAAAACTAAAAACAATCATAAGAGACCTGGACTTTGTAGAAAATGAAATCTCATTCAAAGCTATGTACACTGGTAGCTAGAAAATCTTTTTCCATAGCCCAGTTATTTACTAAAGGAAAATCTGCTGTATCCTAGGAAATTATAAGCCCCTCTACTCTACCATTATTAGACCTAAGACCTTCTTTAGCATGTATCTGTCCAAGCACATGGCTCATTGCAAGAAGAAAGAAAGAAAAAAAAAGAAATGCAACATTTTGTCACCAGAAACCATCTCAGGTATGAGCTCCATAAGTTAAACCAAACATATATGACCTCTGTCACTGAAATCTTACTTTAATCAACTCATAGTTTCCACCTGGCCTACAAGGTGGCCAATGACCCTAAGCTTTTCAACCTGATACAAATCTCTGAAAATGCAAATGCCAAAAATACATGCTCTAGACATGGCAAGCTGCATCATTACATACACAAGACCTGCTGATGAGACATCTGTCTTTCCTATGGCATCCCGGTCTGTGGAATATGCTTTTACTCCCAAATGAAAAAAACAAGACCATGCTGTCATTAAGTTTAATATAGACAAATGGATGGGTAACCATGCATTCATCAAGGTCTGGTTGCTAAGTCCTTTAAGGACAGGGGTAGTAAGTAAATGTTTAGGCTATTAGCAATCTCTAGAGTCAAATTCCTAGTATGATCCTATATAGCAGTGAACCTTTGAACTAAGTATTAAGGTGAGAATGCAAAACATTGATTTAAACTAAAGAATTTTCCCCAATGGTGTAGTCATTTCCATGCGCCTCTCACAATTCCAAATCACTAGGAAATAATAATCAGGATCACACAGACGTGTGGTCAAGAAAAAACTTCTTAAACTCCACTGCTCACTATAGGCTCACTAACAGAAATATGCGAGTTAAAAAGCAGTTGAATTATTCCTGTTTCACATGAATGCAATGGAATGTTTAACAAATATCTTTACTATAAATCTATGCAAAATATCAATATCAGTCTCTCTCTCTCTCTCTCTCTCTCTATATATATATATATATATATACACACACACACACACACACACATATATATATATATATATATATATATATATATATATATATATATGGCTACAGGGTGGTTTGTCATATGATTACTTTATTGATGGGAATCTGAAGCTTCACAACTCATGAAAATCTCTTGTAAATAGTTATATAGTTGAATCTAATATGGTCTACTATAGTACGCTTTGTATAGCTGCCCTTTCATTGTGGTTGTGCAACAGCAGTGTTTCTCATGCAAAACACTTTTTTCTTTCTGATTTAGTTTATTTTCTATGACTGTTTGAGTCAGGGTTGCTTGGCTCGTGTTTTTTTTTTAACCAATTCAAAAGGAAGCTGTATGTTTTCCTTTTGTGATCAGTTTTATTTCAGACTTTATGTTCATTATAAATGTAGTATTAACATTCCAGCATTGATCAAATGTATACCACTGTAGTGGAACATCAGTAATTTATAAACATATTTCTGCACTGTTCACTGTTTGAAAGTGTTCAGTGGCCTTCTTGGAATATTGCAATTATTTTGTGAGAGAAGGTATTTTGCTGTTGTTCCTGGAGTTCTAATTACTACTGGCATAGCTGTGTTCTGATTGGTTGTTTCATTTCTTCTGTTTTTTTACATATTGTAGTGTTTATGCATTACAATGAAACACATGCTGCTACAGTGGGTAATGCTGCCATGTAGCCGGTTTGTGCTTTTTAGTAGTCACCCATAGAGAGAGTGGACAACATGGTAGGGTGTTTAGCCTTTGGCAAGCCTGCTCTTGCGAGTTTCATCATTGATATATTTCTGGAGGCTGCACACGGTTGCTCTCATTTGCTCTTTAAGCATTCCATTGCTATAATATTGCACAAAGGTTAAATATTTCTTGAGTACTTTGACTAAATCCAAAATCTATTTGGAATAAATGGAAAGTAAACGTGCTTCGATCTGTTCTTTTGTCAGCGTTATTGCACTTGCTGCCTACTGGAAGGGTAGGGACTGCCATATTCTCATTGTCAGTGAACTACTACTTGACACAAATAATTTAGTCTGTGAGAGACGCAAAGGCTTGTAAGTATCACACAGCACCATCCACATCTCTTCACAACCACAACAAACTAACTTGCGTTAAGGCTTCAAAAAAGTCATTACTAAAGCCTGAAAGGAATTAAATAACTAAGTCTCTGCAGGTATTCACCACCACATTACCACTATGCTCACACATAGCATAGTATCACCCGCAGGTAGACCCCAAATTGTCTAATTCCACAACTTCTATGAGTAAGAAAAGTACTGAATTAGTAACTGGTGACTCTTGTTGTTAGTCACACTGACTCCAGACTTACAAGCCTGAACAAGAACAGCATTTCAGTTAGCTGTCTTTCTGTTTCCAGGATTTGTGATGTTACAAGAAGTCCAACATCCCAGTCACCATCAAATATGACTACAGCATAATGATTGGGTTATAAAATTGGCCTAGCAGTTGATGTCTTTTGAGGGGATGGGGTGGTGTCAAACATGTTAGCATGCAACAAGATGTTTGATGGTCCAACTTAATCCACAAAGGATAGCCTTCAGATTTCTTTCCATGGATTTCACATACTGGCTAAAGGCCTTGCTGTCCTCTAGTACCATTTGTCGGTACATTTGAGTTAATGAACATTAGATCATAGCCATATTACATACTACACTGAATCATATCAAGGTGTCTCTTCTCAAAGGTACAAGTCTTAACAAGTAATTGCATTATCGTGCAGCTCTCCTACAACTTGACCAAATATTTGTCTGCTTAGTTACATTGGTTTCATCATAGACATAGCACTCTGACCATATCTGGGTTTAGTATCTACCATGCATTTAGATCTATAGTAGCTTTTACAAGTTTGTCTAGAACCACATTATCTCTACACAAAGTTTCAGAGATCCACATACTAAAATCATTGAACACAAACTTACCCTGTACTAGACAAGCCATAAACTTATTTCCTGCTACTAGACACCCCCCATGTTCTCTGATTCCTAAATTTGCCTGAGGAACTACCTATTACCAAAATCAAGCTGTTAATTTGAAGTCTCAACTACCATTCAATAGACCTAATACCTCCAAAGTCAGGTATGCCTTGACAGTCTTAGACTTAATAAAAAAAATTCCCTCAAACAGATAGCAAAACAACTTGAGGACATAATATTCTTGAACTGGACCAAACTAATATTGCCACTAGATGTTTCGACCCCTCTTCATTTTCCATTTCTGGTTAAATCTGACCAAAATCTTGCAACTGTCTTAATCAAAAGTTGAAACCTCAGTCAGTACATCTAAATACAAAAATTTCTAATGAACAAACCTCATCAAAGTATGAATAGCTATTCTAATTCACTTTTAACATTACCACACCAATACAGCAGCTATTCATTCAAAGGGCTTCTACTCCCACATATATAACTGCCTAGGTCGGATCATCCATACTAGAGCCAAATATAATGAGAAGTTCAGGAACATAGCTCCCCAAATAAGTCAGCAGCATAAATAAACTCAATACCAAGAGAAAAGCAAATCTTAAATCATACAGCATATCTAAAAGTCCTGCTACTAAAATTGCATAAAGAATATCAGTAAGAAAGTAAAAGCTACTATCAGGGCTGATGATGGATATTGTGAACTTAACTTCTGAAGCCAAAGATAATTTTACATCCATCTTTAGCTGTATTATGAAAATAAGTTATAACACCCAGCAGTGTTCTGAACTTATCCAAAATGGTACCTGAAACACAGGAGACATAGCAAATATACTACCAGACAAACTTACTTAGTGATAACTTTACCCCTGAAACCACTATCTTAATTCTATCATGTCCTCAACTCCTTACACTTCCTAACATCACAAAGAAATAGCAAATTAAAGCTCTCTATGACCAAAAATCCTACTATCAGACAAACTGATAATTTAATGGTCAGCTTAATAAAGAGTGCAGAACATGCCCTTGAGGAACACTTTCTTCAATTATTTAATCTGAGTTTAGGATTTGTCCCAAATGTTCAGCAAACTGCAGTGGTAATGTCCATATACAAGGCTGGCCATGCTACTGACTCGGGAAACTATAGACCCATTTATCTGATTTGTCTGATTTGTAAAACCATGTTACACACATTAGCTGATCTCATAAACTATGATATCAAACACCTTATCAGAGTAGAACCACAGCAGTATGACTTTGCCAAAGGGAAATCATGCTTATAATTTTAGTTAACTTCTTCAAGAATGTGACACAGACTGCAGACCGTGGTCATTCTTTTCACACAAGTTATCTGGATCTGGATAAAACATCCTACACTGTACTCTTTACTGGCATCATTAATTAGCTAAGTGCTTTAAACATAGATCCATGTACAGTGATGTGGATAGCCATCTGGCTAAAAGACAGAATCCACACAGTTAAGGTGGTGGGCTCCTCCTCAGAAAGTATGAAGGTAGCTAGTGTTTTGCATGAGGCTCAGTGTTGGGACCCCCTCCTTTTTGGCATGTACTTCTCTGATCTCCAGACGAAGAATCAGGACCTTTACTTATGTAGGTTTACAGATTGCTGCAAACTGGGTGTCACTGCCAAATTTTGTTCGGATGCCTGCTCATTGCAGCAGAAACTATCGCTCATAAACAAGTGGCACACTAAAAAAGTGCTGAAACGAAATGTAGGAAAGAATAATATTATCATATTTTATAAACTGTTCTCTTCTTCAAAATATATTCAATAGCCCACTCCAAAATGATGTAGTCAGGAAACTTGGATCTTGGGTTGAAGAGTACCTCTTCTTTGACCACCATGAATATTTACACACACACACACACACACGTATTTAAAATTGGGAAAATGTTATTTCCTTATTGAAAAGCTGTTTGCACTCTTTTTTTTACACATCTTGCACCAAAACCTTTTCTTCATGTATGTTGATCTTTCTGCCATGGCAGTAGAAGGAGTCTATTTTGAAAATCTGTAGCAGAGATCATCAGTCTGATGTGACATTCAGATAATATAATCTTTATCACAGAGACATTATAGACTTGCAACTATAAATGCAAATAAAAAAAGGATGAAGCCAGAGATCCAAACACAGAATAAAATAAAAAAGGTCTTTTAGTAGAAATATCACACTATATCAGCAATACCTTTTGAAGAGTTTTTATGAAGCACAGAAAGCGATATACATATACACACATATAAATACATGAAGATGATGGTGGCATAAGAAATATGGTTAGTTGCCATTCTCCACATAACCCAGTATTTTATTTGTTCTGTTACAAACATCCTTGTATTCTTCAGATGACTTAATCGATCCCATATTTTCATGTTGTTTACTCCACGGTCATGCAGATGTAACTATAAATGGTATTAATTTTTGTTTGTGTCTGTTTTAAACATTTTAGCTCCTACAATGTTCATCTTCTATTAGCCATTTGTTAAAGTCCCTCCTTTATCATCTTACTCACCTTTGGTCTGGAACCCCGACTCCCCAAGTTGGGAAATCTTTAGTTTAAGCAGTCAGTGAAGTTTTCAGAGAGGAAATGAGTATTTCTTGGTACCGTGCCATCTAAACAGCTGCAGAAGACTTCTTGGTATGATGCTTACAATATCTTAACCCTATTCTAAGTGTGCATAACATATGTATATACCTCTGAGTCAGTGTCATTGATCCTCACTAATTATTGCTAGTACTGTGTTATAAACACTACCCCTCCCTGGAAAATTTCTACCCTCCCCAACTTCTCAGTAAATTCCTCAGGGATCAAGGGATTAATTTCACTAAATGAATTTGAATTGCCTGGTATAAATATGTGCTCCATTTCTGTGCCAAGGAAAATACTTAAATAGTTCTGAACTATGTTTTTATCTGGTTTTATTACTAGGCTACCCTGCTCTTTTACCCTACATCCCACATCTTGTCACTTTTTCTCCCTTGACCCAAGCTCAGCCCCCGGAATCCCATTTGACCCTTAACAATGCTGTGCAACCATAATATATTTTGCTTTCCCTTTCCTCTTGTCGAGTATGATCCATCCATCCATAACCCCCTTTTACCATTTTTGCATGTGGTAGGGTTGGGGTGTCACATCAGTGGTGACCATCATCTAGAACCAGTGTTCACACCCCTGGGGTTTTGAGCTGTATGATACCCCATCGATACAAACCTACTTAACACAATGTCATTTAATATGCCATGGTATTCGGGGTGTAAATATGTTGTAATGTGCATTTCTATGCAAATAAAATTAAAGGACTGCAAGGAAAAATGTCTACCCATTCCTGTAATAAAATATACATGTAATGTGTATGATTCCTAATATATCTTAAGTTTCTTCAGCCTTTTTATCACACCCTGATGATATTCTTAAGCAAATCTGACAGATGAGTATAAATGCCATTTCTGTGCAAGCACTATGGGATTTTTTAATATCCTGGCAAAATTACAGACTAAAGTATACCATACAGTTAGTTTAGCCCTACTTTGTTGTGGTATATATCATGTTCCTTGGATTATAAAACACAGTTATAATTACATCTGGCCGGATACTTTCTCATGCAGGCATCTATTGCTTTTCTCGTGACTATGATTACATGAAAGATAGTCACCCTTCTGGTAGGAGTCTTCACTCTATCCACTCCTATCAAACTTTTGTCAGATCATTAACTCATCCATTTACTTTACTTCTGCTAGATATGCTACTATCCCTTCTCACAAGTAGAAAATTAAAAACTGAATTAACTCTCCTCTGTACTGTTTGACCTGTAAGCAATATTGCACAGTGGAATGTATACCAGCCAGCGATTTCCACACATAAAGTGAAAAATGCAAAACAAAAGGAACCTTACATTACTAGCAACATTACTAGAGCAAAGCTTATACTATGCTTAGCCATAAATTGTTTTCTGAACAAATGGTATACTCATCTATTCATTGTGAATGTTAAAGCTTCCGCTACATACCACTAATGTCAGTAAAATATGCCCGCAACTGTATTGTGATCTATGATAGCCTTTCTTATAAGAATGATGCTGATTTTTAAAAAGCTAAGGTATGCATTTCCAAAGGATAAAGGATTTTGGTCAAGACTGAGGTAAAGGAAGACCAGATTAAAAATGTCTAAAGTATAACCAAAGCAGCACAGAAAAAGAATATTTTATAATATTCTTAGTTGGTTGTTGAAAGGCTGGACATATTCTGGATAAAAATCATTTTTGTATTATTTAATTTGATCCAAGTGTTTGTATTTAAAGTAAAGTGTACCTTGTCTGGATTACTTTATATTTGTAAACAAATGTAAGTATTTACAGGAAGAGGTAAACCTAGACATAAATTTTAAGTATAACTGAGGCACTTTATTCATCATCTCTGCATTTTTGTATCTTTATTTTTTAATAAAATAATATCTTACTATATCTTTTGGATGCATTGTTATAACTTTTGACTTGTTGCTGCTTGAAAGTGCATTGATTCTGTGCAAAAACTTTATCAGCTCCCCCTTATTTACCAAATTACTTTGTCTAAAGACATTACTTGTAAAAAATCTAAGGGTCAGATTCTAAAAGAGTTGTTCTCGGTGCAAGTCTGCCCTGATTCAAAAAGACCCTGATTTCAGTGACTTGCTTCTGTGTAAGGCCTGTCTATAAACAGGCTTACACCAGCGTTAGATTCCAAAAGATTTTCTCTCAGTGTAAGTGACTTGCTTTGGTGTAAGGCCTGTCTACAGACAGGCTTACACAGGGGTTAGTTTCCAAAAGACCTGCTCTCAGTGTAAGTGGCCACTTACACTGAAAGCAAGTCTTTTGCAATTGGGGGGGGGGGGGGGATAAGTTTGCACTCACATTTAAAAATGCAAAATAATTTTTTTAATTTTTGAACACCTTTATTGAATTATCAGATATAGGCAAATACAAAATTATTAATATGAATATAACATCCACTCACTTCACCATTTTGCTGAAGGTCTAGTAACAAGAATTTTAGATGTACAGGACATATCATACCAAATGTTTACCTCTTCTTATTTATGTATATGAAGACTGAACAGAAAGCTATTCTTCTACCCAGGAAAAATCATCATGTCTTCTGAAACAGTGTATTAAGGAGACAGAAACCAAAATCAGACATCTGTGATTATTATAGCTAAAGTTTAATAGAGTTAACAGTTTTAAAATGTGCCAGCATATGTATATTTTATTTTTGTAAACTGGCTTAAAAAATAAAATATGCTTGTATGCAGTCATTTCAGCATTTTTAGGAAACAAATGATAAAACTGTTCATTTAGTTGTTGAAAGATAGGCAGAATATATTTTGAAACAAACAAATGTGTTTATTTAAAATAAAATGTATCTGGCCAGAATTATTTTAGAAAGATATATACATATATATATATATATATATATATATATATATATATATATATATATATATATATGGGTCTACTTCACATGCTCAAAGTTACATATTAACGAAAGTAAAACTATTGAGATGAAAACAACAAAAATGCAGAAGAACGGAGTCTGAAAATAACAAGACTAATAACATGAAAAAGGCAACTGCAGATGTTTTACACCACTCCGGACATTCTATATGATTACACTCATGTGAAGACAAATGCAACTTTAAAGATATCTGCAAGATATAGTCTGTATCATAATATTACTTTCAACTTGCACAGTGCATACTGCAAGGCTCCTCTGTCAACATATTGTATTTTAAAGTAACACACAGCTAATTAATAAATTAGGAATTAATACAAATACTTTGCAGTTTGCATCTTAAGTAGCATAGCTATAGCTTTAACAAACTCCAACCTATGAGACGACAAAAGTTACAGTTAATTTATATGTTTACCGTACTGTTCTCCAAAGAAGAGAAAATGATTGCAAAGACATAATCAGTTTGTGATTGTTTTGCAGCATAAAATCAAATATGATACTATGGAGTTATTTAAAGCTCTGCCTATGCTGCTAAAGATGTAAACTGCGTAGTGTTTGTAGAACAATCATTTCTTTTTGTTTAAAATACAGTATGTTTACAAGTGAGTTTTGCGGTATGTACTGCAAATGTTAAAAGTGAAATTATAATACAGATTTTATCTTGGAGATTTGTTACATCTTGCATTTGTGTTCAATCTAATAAAAGTATAAAGGGTGTTAGGACTGATATAGTATATATAGGGTGTTAGGGCTGATATAGTATATATATGGTGTTAGGGCTGATATAGTATATATAGGGTATTAAGGCTGATATAGTATATATAGGGTGTTAGGGATGATATAGTATATATAGGGTGTTAGGGCTGATATAGTATATATAGTATATATAGGGTGTTAGGGCTGATATAGTATATATATGGTGTTAGGGCTGATATAGTATATATAGGGTGTTAGGGCTGATAGTATGAGTTTTTTATTGTTAACTATCATTCTTCTGTATTTTTGTTGTTTTCATCTTGATGTTTTTACTTTCAATACTTATAACTTTAAGCATGCGAAGTAGATCCATACGCACACACACACATACAAACACACACACACACACACACATATATATATATATATATATATATATATATATATATATATATATATATATAAATATAGTAACCCAAAATAGAAACGTAACCACAAAAAACCAATGCGTCTAATCCAGCAACAGTAAAGGCTCTCCTCCGTATGCTGGAACACAGATACTTCCTTGGTGCAGGCAATAATCCAAAAGAACGGTTGAAAACAGAATTTATTTATAATAAAAATAAAAAAAATAGCATCCACATAAATCAGACAAACAGATTAAGTGCTTTCATCTCCTGGTCGGAGACTTCATCAGAATCTGTTTTAACAATGTAACCTCCATTTAAATATCAATACAATGCATTAAATAATTATTTAATTAGTTTCTTATTGGCTGGCCAATTAGTTACTGCAGGTCTTAACCTTTAATGGTGCAGTATACAAGGTACTTGTAATTACTAACATTTCAAAGGCATATTAATCAAAAATACGACCCATCATATGTATTAAACAAAATTAATAAATGTTTGTAGAACAAAAACAGAGTTATATGGGATTATACCTTGTTTTAAGTCTTCTTTGAAATAAAATTGTTAATAAGAATATATGTGTATGTACAACTATAAGCCATAATATTAAAAGAACAACTGGCACACAGAATTTAATAAAATATCTTATATTTATATATAAGAATTAATAAATACATAAATAAAAAATAGGATAAGATAAAATACATATTACTAACCAACTATAAAAATGTATTGAAATAAAATGTGTTAAAATATGTTGTTTCTCATCTTAAACATATATTATCGCCACATGAAATATGTATTATATTAATATAGAATTTGTGTATATTAACTCAAGGGGATACTTAAATTTTACACCTACTGGTGTTGTTTTGGGTCTTCTGGAAGGATCTTGAGGGCTGGGCTAATAGAAATGTGGTCATTTAAACCATGAATCCCACATGGGTCTAACCTTAGCTGCCAAATCATCTCTCTAAATTCCAATTTAGTTTCCCCGTCCCCACCTCTTTCATGCAATCCTACTTCTTCCAATATCCAAAATTTAAAATCAGCTTCACTACAAATCCGGGTGTGTCTAAATAGTGCATTATCATTCTTTTTAGTAATGTCTCGTATATGCTTATATATACGTGTCCTTAAATTGCGTTCTGTTTTACCAATATAATATTTTCAACACTTCTTACAGTAGCATAAATATACAACCCCTTTAGTATAACAACTATAATACTTATTTCCTATCAAAGACACATTTATACTGGGAATGTCTAAATCTTTTATCCCTGCTATGAAAGGGCATTGTGCACACCTGCCACATTTAAATGTGCCATGTTTGACACTCGCTCCTGTTAGTTTAGTTGTATTTTTCCTTTTCTCAAAAATATTTTTCAAATTCTTATTTCTTCTAAAACTATATCTAAGTGGCTGTTGGAACATATCCACTCTTGTGGGCATTTTATTAAACAACTCCCAGGTGTCATTTATACATTTCCTTATCCAACTTATACCTTTGTAGTGTGTCAAAATCAAATAGGGCAGCCGATTAACCATGTCATTATTACAATTTTTCTTTTTGTCAACACCAATGGTTCCATTGTTGGCAAGTAAAGGTTTATAAACTGTACCCCATTTATCATATACACATTTTTTAATAGGTTCAATCATATTATCCGGGTACCCCCTTTCATTGAACATTTTTTGGAGTATCTCCATTTCTTTAATTAAATCCCCTCTATCTGAAGTCATCCTAGCTGCCCTAATCATTTTCCCTTTTGTTATATTCTTTTTGTAATAATAAGGGTGATCACTCTGGAAGTGTAAATAGGAGTTTGAATAACAGTCTTTTCTATAAATATTGGATTTATATTTGTTATTGGTATGATCTTTAGTAAGCTTCACATCAAGGTAATGTATTTCCTCTAAACCAATTTCAGATGTAAATTTTAAAAAATCTGTACTATTATTAATATAATCCATGAATTTATTAATCTCCTCTTCTGGTCCGTCCAATAGAATAAATATATCGTCTAAAAATCTATAATACCATGTAATATATTGGTAAAATATAGAATTAAAGATATATTGTTTTCCCAATATAACATAATAATGTTTGCATAGATGGGTGCGCAGGCTGACCCCATAGCCACGCCATCTAATTGATGGTATAAATCCCCTTGAAAATAAATATAGTTGTATTTCAATACTAATTCCATGTTTTCTAAAACTAATTTAAAATCGTCCAATGTTAAAATTTGCATGTCTGCTACCATTCTTTCAAACCAGTTTAACCCTACATTGTATGGAATTAATGAAAATAAATATTTAACGTCCACAGTGATAAAAATTATATTGTCTCTATAGATATTAGAACCTATTTTACTGAGAAAATCCCAAGAATCTATTAAAATGTGGGGATAATTTTTATAAAATTCCTTCAGTTTTGAATCAACATAGATTGCCAAAGGTTGTGTTTTCGAACCCTGTGAAGACACAATTGGTCTTAAAGGAGGATTCTCTATATCTTTGTGTATCTTGGGTATGCCAAAAATTACAGGTATAACTGGTTTCAAAACTCTTAAAAAATTATATAACTCTATATCAATAAGTCCTTGAAGTAAATTATCCTCAAGAATTATATTTATTTTTTATAGGAAATATTCACCTCATTTCTGGACACTAAAACATACCTATTGTCCTTATCTAGTATATCACACATTCTCTTGGTATAATTCCATGTATCCATCAAAACAACCCCCCCACCCTTGTCTGGTTTCATGATACGTAAATTAACATTGTCACTTAATTCATGCAACAGAATATTTTCATCCTTAGTTAAATTATGCTCGATTATTTTGTGTTTTTATATCCTTCCCTTATTAAGCCTGTGACACATCTTTTAAAATTTTGTATATCATGATGAAGAGGGGGGTTGTAAGTACTGGCCTTCTTGAGTGTGTCTCCTTTATAATTTCTATTCCATTCCTTAAACATATAAAATAAATTCAATTTTCTAGTAAATAATTTTATATCTAATAAAATATCCTCAATACCTGGTTTTCTCACTGGTACAAATGTAAAACCCTTAGTAAAAAGATTAAAATGTTCTTGTTTTACTTCCATATCAGAGTAATTGTAAATAAAAACATTTTTTTGGGAAGGAATAACCACATTGGATCCATTGTTATTGCTTGAAACTAGTGTGCCTATCTGTTCAATATTGTCTTGAATCATTAAAATGGGATCAGCTATTTCCTCTCCCTGTAATCCATCCTTCTCTGTGGTGGTATGTAATGGTTCCTCGTAACTGCTGCATATGAGGGTTGTTTTTCTAAATTCCGTATTCTTTTGGACCTTCTCGGTCCCTGTTCCCCTAAAGGGATTCCACTATCAAAATTAACACCTTCGTCAAAGTGTTGGCTGTGTATGTGATTATATTCATCTCTATAACCTGTATTATCATATTCACCATAGTCTACTTCTATTCTTTTATTGTAATGGCCTAAATTTCTATAAATATTTTCCCCTGAAATTTTTATTGCCACTATAATAAGCTTTTCCCAATCTATAGTCATTCAAATCCCTTTCTAATTTCTGGGTCTTCCTATGGTAACTCTTAGAAATTATATTGTCAACATCTTGCATTGTTCTAAAATATGTATTTTTATATTCTGTCACAGAGAACAACAAATCTGCATTAATTTCATCATTAAGTCTGTTTGTTTCTTTTTTACAATCAACCATCACTTCTTCATTGTTTTTAATCATTGCTTTAAGAGTGGCCAGCCCACATTCATTTAATATATTCATTTTTATTTTAAAAAATTCAGAATCACAGTTGGTATTGTTAGGGAACTTATTTAATCTAAGCCCCTTAGGTACTATTTTGTTTTCTACACATTTCCTTAAATACCAATTGTCCAAAGCTAAAGTTTTATATTTAGTTAAACGCTGTTTGAGAACCTTACATTTGTCCTTATAACTGGCGTTTTCAACTTACTTCTGTCCCTCTCTCAAATTGTAAGCCCCAAAGGACTTATCCAACCACTTGGTAAAATCCATACTCGCATATTGTCGCCAAGGGTCGTTTTTGGACCTGGTATCCACTTCATTGTTTGTATTGCCGTTTGCATTACTAGGATGCTCCTGGTTTGGCCGGAACTGCTCTGCCTGCATTCCTGTCTGACTGTTTTCCTTAACGGCATCCGGCGTCACAGTAACATATTCCCCCGTAAACCTCAGAGTGCTCTGTGCACATGGGATATCATTAGTAGATTCAGTGACGTTGTTGCCAATTTGAGAATAATTTTGAATTACTTTAATAAGTTCACTGAGTAGCGAACTGTTTTCCATTGTCACGGGGACTCCTCGGTACCGGAAAAGGCGCCAAAAAAGAAAACTAGTAACCCAAAATAGAAACGTAACCACAAAAAATAAAAATAAGTTCCCTAACAATACCAATTGTGATTCTGAATTATTTTAAATAATAATGAATATATTAAATGAATGTGGGCTGGCAATTCTTAAAGCAATGATTAAAAACAATGAAGAAGTGATGGTTGATTGTAAAAAAGAAACAGACAGACTTAATGATGAAATTAATGCAGATTTGTTGTTCTCTGTGACAGAATATAAAAATACATATTTTAGAATAATGCAAGATGTTGACAATATAATTTCTAAGAGTCACCATAGGAAGACCCAGAAATTGGAAAGGGATTTGAATGACTATAGATTGGGAAAAGCTTATTATAGTGGTAATAAAAATTTTGGGGGGAAAAATATTTATAGAAATGGAGGCCATTACAATAAAAGAATAGAAGTAAACTATGGTGAATATGATAATACAGGTTATAGAGATGAATACAATCACATGCACAACCAACACTTTGACGAAGGTGTTAATTTTGATAGTGGAATCCCTTTAGGGAAACAGGGACCGAGAAGGTCCGAAAGAATACGGAATTTAGAAAAACAGCCCTCATATGCAGCAGTTACGAGGAACCATTACATACCACCACAGTAAAGGATGGATTACAGGGAGAGGAAATAGCTGATCCCATTTTAATGATTCAAGACAATATTGAAGAGATAGACACACTAGTTTCAAGCAATAACAATGGATCCAATGTGGTTATTCATTCCCCAATTTTTTTTTATTTACAATTACACTGATGTGGAAGTAAAACAAGAGCATTTTAATCTTTTTACTAAGGGTTTTACATTTGTACCAGTGAGAAAACCAGGTATTGAGGATATTTTATTAGATATTAAATTATTTACTAGAAAATTGAATTTATTTTATATGTTTAAGGAATGGAATAGAAATTATAAAGGAGACACACTCAAGAAGGCCAGTACTTGCAACCCCCCTCTTCATCATGATATACAAAATTTTGAAAGATGTGTCACAGGCTTAATAAGAGAAGGATATGAAAACACAAAATAATCGAGCATAATTTAACTAAGGATGAAAATATTCTGTTGCATGAATTAAGTGACAATGTTAATTTACGTATCATGAAACCAGACAAGGGTGGGGGGGTTGTTTTGATAGATACATGGGATTATACCAAGAGAATGTGTGATATACTAGATAAGGACAATAGGTATGTTTTAGTGTCCAGAAATAAGGTGAATATTTCCTATAAAAAAATAGATATAATTCTTGAGGATAATTTACTTCAAGGACTTATTGATATAGAGTTATATAATTTTTTAAGTGTTTTCAGACCAGTAATACCTGTAATATTTGGCATACACAAGATACACAAAGATATGGAGAATCCTCCTTTAAGACCAATTGTGTCTTCACAGGGTTCGAAAACACAACCTTTGGCAATCTATGTTGATTCAAAACTGAAGGAATTTTATAAAAATGATCCCCACATTTTAATAGATTCTTGGGATTTTCTCAGTAAAATATGTTCTAATATCTATAGAGACAATATAATTTTTATCACTGTGGATGTTAAAGATTTATTTTCAGTAATTCCACACAATGTAGGGTTAAACTGGTTTGAAAGAATGGTAGCAGACATGCAAATTTTAACATCGGACGATTTTAAATAAATTTTAGAAAACATGGAATTAGTACTGAAATACAACTATATTTATTTTCAAGGGGATTTATATCATCAATTAGATGGCGTGGCTATGGGGTCAGCCTGCGCACCCACCTATGCAAACATTATTATGTTATATTGGGAAAAACAATATATCTTTAATTCTATATTTTACCAATATATTACAGGATATTATAGATTTTTAGACTATATATTTATTCTATGGGACGGACCAGAAGAGGAGATTAATAAATTCATGGATTATATTAATAATAGTACAGATTTTTTTAAAGTTTACATCTGAAATTGGTTTAGAGGAAATACATTACCTTGATGTGAAGCTTACTAAAGATCATACCAATAACAAATATAAATCCAATATTTATAGAAAAGACTGTTATTCAAACTCCTATTTACACTTCCAGAGTGATCACCCTTATTATTACAAAAAGAATATAATAAAAGGGCAAATGATTAGGGCAGCTAGGATGACTTCAGATAGAGGGGATTTAATTAAAGAAATGGAGATACTCCAAAAAATGTTCAATGGAAGGGGGTACCCGGATAATATGATTGAATCTATTAAAAAATTTGTATATGATAAATGGGGTACAGTTTATAAACCTTTACTTGCCGACAATGGAACCACTGGTGTTGACAAAAAGAAAAATTGTAATAATGACATGGTTAATCGGCTGCCCTATTTGATTTTGACACACTACAAAGGTATAAGTTGGATAAGGAAATGTATAAATGACACCTGGGAGTTGTTTAATAAAATGCCCACAAGAGTGGATGTGTTCCAACAGCCACTTAGATATAGTTTTAGAAGAAATAAGAATTTGAAAAATATTTTTGGGAAAAGGAAAAATACAACTAAACTAACAGGAGGAGCAAGTGTCAAACATGGCACATTTAAATGTGGCAGGTGTGCACAATGCCCTTTCATAGCGGAGATAAAAGATTTAGACATTCCCAGTATAAATGTGTCTTTGATAGGAAATAAGTATTATAGTTGTTATACTAAAGGGCTTGTATATTTATGCTACTGTAAGAAGTGTTGGAAATATTATATTGGTAAAACAGAATGCAATTTAAGGACACGTATATATAAGCATATACGAGACATTACTAAAAAGAATGATAATAATGCACTATTTAGACACACCTGAATTTGTAGTGAAGCTGATTTTAAATTTTGAATATTGGAAGAAGTAAGATTGCATGAAAGAGGTGGGGACTGGGAAACTAAATTGAAATTTAGAGAGATGATTTGGCAGCTAAGGTTAGACGCATGTGGGATTCATGGTTTAAATGACCACAATTCCATTAGCCCAGCCCTCAAGATCCTTGCAGAAGACCCAAAACGACACCAGTAGGTGTAAAATTTAAGTATCCCCTTGAGTTAATATACACAAATTCTATATTAATATAATACATATTCCATGTGGCAATAATATATGTTTAAGATGAGAAACAACATATTTTAACACATTTTATTTCAACACATTTTTATACTTGGTTAGTAATATGTATTTTATCTTATCCTCTTTTTTATTTATGTATTTATTAATTCTTATATATAAATATAAGATATTTTATTAAATTCTGTGTGCCAGTTGTTCCTTTAATATGATGGCTTATAGTTGTACATACACATATATTCTTATTAACAATTTTATTTCAAAGAAGACTTAAAACAAGGTGTAATCCCATATAACTCTGTTTTTGTTCTATAAACATTTATTTATTTTGTTTAATACATATGATGGGTCCTATTTTTGATTAATATGCCTTTGAAATGTTAGTAATTACAAGTACCTTGTATACTGCACCATTAAAGGTTAAGACCTGCAGTAACTAATTGGCCAGCCAATAAGAAACTAATTAAATAATTATTTAATGCATTGTATTGATATTTAAATGGAGGTTACACTGTTAAAACAGATTCTGATGGTCTCCGACCAAGAGATTAAAGCGCTTAATCTGTTTGTTTGATTTATGTGGATGCTATTTTTTAATTTTATTATAAATAAATTCTGTTTTCAACCGTTCTTTTGGATTATTGCCTGCACCAAGGAAGTATCTGTGTTCCAGGATACGGAGGAGAGCCTTTATTGTTGCTGGATTAGACGCATTGGTTTTTTGTGGTTATATATAAATATATACAGATGGGTTCACTACATATGACCGAAAACTCATTTGACCAAAAAACAGCACTGGCAGGTATATGCCTAGTTCCCCACTGTAGCGCGACCCTGGAGTGAGAATATAAAGTTGGGGGGTGTGGGGGGTGTAGGCCCCCACATAATTGCAGTTTATGCGCTATTATATACATGTGTATCCATTAAAAATGCATTAAAACCTATAACATCAGTACAAACTTGTTGCAAAATGTAGGGGGCTATGCCCCCTTCACCCCCCAACTTAATATTCTCACTCACTTAATATTCTCACTCCAGGGTCACACTACAGTGGGGAAATGGGCATATACCTGCCAGTGCTGTTTTTCGGTCAAATGAGTTTTCAGTCATATGGGCTTTCGGTGAAATGAACTTTCGGTAATATGGTCTCAGTCATATGGGCTTCAGTCAAATGAACTTTCGGTCATATGCAGTAAACCCATACAGATATCTGTATATAGATATATATATATATATATATATATATATATATATATATATATATATATATATATATAAAATATGCATTGCACTCACAGACAACAGACTGCAAAAAAATGTAGGGGGATCCTTTCAATTGTCCCTTGTCCACAAGGACAGTAAAACTCCCCTTGCTTTGGTCACCATCAGGAACACTCAAAAGGGCAATGTCAAAAACTGGAGACTTCTTCAGCTAACCCTTGTGGGGATTCTAAGGTACTTTTCACTGCCGTCTACATTTCTTCTCCAGCTAATTTATCATTGAAAGCAGAATTATGGAATTACTCTACTTTACTATGGTGGATTTATCATCATGGCGATGTTAATCATAATGTCACAAGGAAAAGCAGACCTACCTTAAATGACTTCATTGGTCTACATTACTTAAAATGGTTTGTTGTCTCCAGCAATAGACTCAATCGTACCTTGACTATTATTGATTTAATTATCACTAACTTCACTGTAAAAATATAGTCATCCTAAAATGCCTCCCCCTTCACTTAGTGACCTTTCCTTAAACTGTCTCTCTGGTCCTTCAAAGCTCCAACATTTTCCCAAGGTATAGACCAGACATGAATACAGAAGTTTGATTTTCTGAATGACAGTGTCAACATATGACTGAAGGATAATTGGTAATCTACATCTGTCATCTCCACTTTTTATTACCTACTCGGTTCAACCAAAGGTAAATGAATTCCATTAAAGCTTATCAAACTCAAAAACTACAGTTGACCATGAATACAGCTCATTATGGGAAACTTATTCAAAATAAAGAGAAGGTATATAAACTTGTAAACAGTGGCCAAATGACCATGCAACAAGCTTTTAACTGCAGTTTTGATAAAGTCCAAGTTTCATTTATAAAGGATGAAAGCTCTTAACTGTGTCTTATTGTTAATTAAACTTTGTTACTTGCAAAGTATTGGAGGTCTTTTGTTTCAAATGACTATGCATCCTATAATATACATTAATCACTTGACATCAAAATTAGACTGAAAGCTCTAAAACAAAGAGCATGTGTGTCTTAAATCACTTCAAGCATCTAAACTTATTCACTGAAGCTGTTTTTGTAAACAGTAAAAATTATCAGCTTTTGTAACATATTACTGAAGCTAAATAATTTGCCTCAAATTAGTCCACAGCTAATAAATCTTATCATACAAAGTCCTAATCTCCCAACCCCCACAAATATTATTAGTAAATCCCACATCACCATTGTATGCTTGTATCAGTATATCACCTTACATCAAATCCACCTCCTCAAGAACTGAAAAACCTGCTTGGGATGACATTATAAGTGTCATTTCTGCTTCTATAAGCTTCCCCTACAGCTCCTTTGAATCAGTGTTGAACTCCTCTGCATGCTGCTGACCTTCATCTTCAGCCTATCCTTGACCATTAACATCATCATCTAAATTTAAGATTTAAGATTTTAGATTTCTATCATCAATTCTCTTCTCAAGGTTAATTCTGCACTAGGGCAAAATGATTACAAGTCCATATCAAATGTGCTCGGAAAGATTGTTTATTAACAAACCTAGACTACATACACGCATTCAATATTTTCTAAAATCTAACATGGTTATAGAAATAATAATAAACAAAGGATGGCACGAATGAAATAAATCCCACAACAGTTTAATGTAACCGCTTTCATACAACCAATAACATGTACTTCTTCACACAAATGAATCCTTGAGCAACTCTCCTTAAATACTCGTTAATTGTTAAATTGAAACTCAATTAACTTTTAAAGTTGCATACCTTAAATACACACACATTTAAAAATATATATATACATATACATTAAACTGATGTGGGACTTATTTAATTCATGCCATCCTTTGTTTATTATTATTTTAATTTGTTCTTTTTTGAAGTTTTAAGTTTATGGTTATAGAAATAAATACAATGTACTAACTGCAATATGCTACCTCAATGATTTTGTCATTTCAAATGTGGTGGATGATTTTCACAGGCACTTTCCTTGACATAAAATATGATAATCTTAGCTATGGCATACATCTACAACAAATAAAATGTTTGTGTTCATTGATAGCATCTGCTGATAGTTAAAAACAACTGTTGAACAGAACATTTATAAATTCCTCAAGAATGATTTGTCACTTTATGGTAATCCAGATGAGTCCTTCAAGGTTTGTTCTTGATCCTTTATTATTCTGCCTATGAATCCACAACTTCCCTACTGACCTACTCCAATTCCAAACTCTGCTGTATGTGTGCAATATAGTCCTTATCAATGCCAAAAAAAATATTCATTCTGCAACATTCAATGCAAAACAACTTTGACATTCATTAGAACTGGTTTGTCTATAATAAATTAGACATCAACACTTTTAAACTCCATTTAATACTTTGGAACTGCTAGAAATTTTTACATTTCCCAATAGATTACTTCTGATCCCAAAGGTATGCCACTACTAAATATCAAAGAACAAAATATCTAGGTATAATAATTTCACTATTCAGTAAAGTTTCAAAATCATATTGAGTAAGAATCCCAGAGAATATCAAATCAACTAAAAGCAGAATAAAAAAATATCAAACCTACTTACTCCTGAAGCTGATGGAAAGCTATTTCATTAAATGTACTTATATCACACCTTGAATATGGTATTCCTTTGCTGTCAATACCTCCATTTTTCAAAAACCTGAAATGTCAGTTAAGTTTCAGGCATCTAGCTCAAAATGCATAGCATTAATGTAATTATATTAAGAAGCTAACTGGATCCTTAGGGTCAAGCAAGACTCATTCCACTTCAACCATGTCACTCAAAAAAATCCACAGGATTCCTATTGCCTTCCTCTTGATTACAAATTAATGACCCAGCCATGCAACCATTTTGTGTGAAATCAGGATATCATGTATTTAGTAGGCCTCAATTTATTCTATATTCTGGGGAAAATCATTGTCAAAAATGGACTCTATAATTTGAAACTTACTCCCTCAAGAAAAATGGAAAACTAGACAGAATGCCAGGCAGAAAACTATACAACCTCCCTCAGTTTCATAAGCAGCTGAAATTACACCTGCTCCTAATTTGGAGATAAAGGTTAACAATGTATTTTTCATATTATTCCATAACCATTGCATCATTATTAACTCCTTCCTTTTTATTACTTTCTATTATCTCTGTTATTAAATATTATTCTCCCTATACAGCTCACTGTTTGTCAATGTTATGCTTCTTCTTGGTAACATTTACAGTTCTTTTTCATTATCATCCCAATTAGCAGAGGCTGTATCATTTCCTTACATTTCACTCCTATATTCTCCGTCATACTGTATTACCATATAGGTACGTGATGGGAACACACTGCTGTATGCAAAATTTAATTGCAGTTTCAACCTGTATTGTTTGCCTTTGTATATACATTTTATATATTTTTTTGTTTGACTTGTATGTGTTTACATCACCATGTTTGTATTTGGCTCTGGCCTGGATCATGATTGAAAAGGATCCTTAGACCAGCTTATTTACCTAATTAAAAAAATGTAATACATAAATCTGTCTAAGCCTGTCATTAGTCCATCATGTATCACAAAGTTCTGATGTTAACTTATTTAAATATATATACTCAGAAATCTGTTTAGTATACTTTGTGCAGAGGTTTAGGACTACTGCTAGATCTGGGCCCTACAGTGGTCATTCGTTTGATTCCTGCAGCCTTGAATGGCCAACTGTGTGCAACTCATAGTAAGTAATTTAACCAAATGTTGCTTCTGGACGAGTTCTGGGTTGCCATTGTAAAAGGACAATGCGTCACTGATTTTATCAAATTAACAAACGGCTTTCTATTTTTTAATTTTCTTGTAAATCTCAGTGCGTAGTTATGATACGCAGAATATTTGAAAATGCATTATATTTTCATTGTTTTAAAAACATAGTATGTTTATGATTTTATGTCACCATTACTAAGACTTTCTTGCTTTATTTTTGGTATGTTGATTTTATTAGGATGGCAAAGCTCATTTTGAAAAATCAATGAAACTATGCTAAAATAAATTAAATTGTGACTAAAGCTCATGTGGGCTTTGTTGCTTCAGCATTTTGCATTGCTTACTTATAGCAGTGCTAAATGCTGCAGAGGTTAGAATTGCTAACTTAGAGAATTTAAATGCAGTCTGCTTGTTGCCCCTGCATCCTCTGATGTTTTGATGAGTACTCTGGTTTTACCCAAGCCCCAAAGATATGGTGTGAGTGAAGAAGCAACCCTTCATGTTGACCATAGGGGTACATGTTGTGCATGAGTGCGTGTGTGAGACAGAGTGTGTGTGTGTGTGTGTGTGTGTGTGTGTGACCATCTGTGTGAGACAGTGTGTGTGTGTGTGTGTGTGTGTGTGTGTGTGTGTGTGTTTGTGTGCACCTGTGTAGTCTGTGACTGACTAGTGTCTTATCTGTGGCTATTTTCTTTGCCTTATGGCCTGCAAATGCTAGATTACTGTCTGGCTTATCCACAATCCTGATTTGGATTACATAAATACTTAGAGAATGAATGAATGACTGCATTAGGTAGTGAAGTGATCATAACAGATTACCCCTTCTTATATAAAAGAAAGAAAGAAACATGACATATCTGATGTGTTTTTCATGCTTATAGGTCAGTTGTGTATCAAGCTTTGATTTAAATACTGGACAGAGTATTCTGTAATAGTAAAATATGTGTGGTCCAAAGTGTGCTATTTGTAAGCTACATAAATAGCATGCATCATTTAATGCATGCATACATATTAGACTGATTATTTTTAAGAAACATATGATGGCAATCTAGCTCTACAAAATAAAAATAGATGTCTGTAGTCTTTCTCCTTAACACCAATATGCCTAGTTACTGATACTAATTTTGCTTGATGCACTCTGTATCTGAGCAATTGCTTCAGTGAGATGGAGCATGACTTTTAGAAAATAATTGCTGCAACAGATTTCTGTTTCTGTTTTTATTAATGAAAAATGTATTGTACTGATAACGTTACCTCTTTATTATACTTATTTTATTTGCAGTAACCGTCTGGATTGTTCATAAAAAGGGCATTTTCAATCAGCTCATCTACATGGTGATCATTCAATAAATATATTAGTAAATACATTGAAATAAAAGTTTCCTGTTTCTAAAGGTCAACAAATAAGCTCTTATATCCTATGCTCATATTAAGATTTGTGTTTTTATTTATTTTGTCATGTAGTAGTAACAGTTTGCTTTATGTTAAAGAAGGAATGCACAACAGTAGTAATAAGTAAGAAGGTAAGAGTATTGCACACAGAGTTAGAGACACTTAGAGACGAGGGGGGAAGGGAATGCTGAAAATGCATTACCTCCAGTGGGAATATTAATCCAGTTGTTAACAATTAAGGTGCAAATAAATTATATTCTGCATTACTTATAAACAAACCAGTAATGAAATACTAGAAGCAGTGCTTATCGTAAATATTTAAGAATTTTAAAACAAAATGTTACTAAACAAATACTAATGAGAATGAATTTTATTAGTAAATATGGTGATCTTACTTTTATTTGGTCAGTACATTTAAAGAAGCTGTGTCATTTAGCCTAGTATGAGTCTGTGCATAAAAATGTAAGCTTTCCTTTATTTTATTTATGTCTGTTTCTTTGGAGTTGTGTCTAAAACCTGAAATGACGTAACTGTCCACCCATCACCATGTTACAAATAGGAAGAAAACAATTATACAGGAAAATAAGAAGATAGGAACGCCCTCAGTAATCTATCAGAAGGACCATAAGATGCCTAGTCATATGCACCTTAAAGTAAATGAACTTAAAAATTCTTGTCACCATTTTCAAGCATTTAATAGTGCTCACTTCCCAACAATTGGCTTAGTTTCTGGTGTCTTTCCAAGGGGATCCAGTATCTGTCTGCTTGGGATAACATGGGTGATGGGCCTTGATGCTTTCTCAGAGATGGCCTACACCTGTCACCCATGGGGTTCCGGATCTTGGCCAAGGCTCTTGCCTCCCCCATTGTGCCCTTTTTAGGCTATGTCCCAAAGACAAATCTTCTAACGTAAATGATCTGTCAAAAAGCAAACTAAAGGTTATGCTGCTCAATGCTAGTAGCCTTAACCTGAAAATGCACTCAATGGAGGCTCTCCTCACACTGGAAGATGCCTATGTCTGTGCAGTAACAGAAACTTGGTTCAGAGCTGCGGAGAGCACCCTGCCTCACCAGGCTATACCTCATTCCACACTTTCTGACCCCAGAATGAGGTCAGAAAGACTAAAAGTGGTGGAGTCTGTCTCTTCATTAAGGACAAGCACACCTCCAGACTGGTTTACCAGCATGATGCACTGGAATTACTCCAGGTGCAGCTGACAGTTGTCAAGACACCCATCCAATTTTTATAGCCAGCTATAGGCCCCCTCCATGACTCAGGACACCTGCTCCTCCTACCTGGACCTAATTGACAACATCAAGGTACCCCCTAACACCCTGATCCTTGTTGACTTCAACTACCTCACCATAGACTATGTGAACTATACCGGTGCTAATGCACTCACCCAATGATTCCTTGACTTCATCAGTTCTAACGCACTAAACCAGCTGGTCTCATCCCCCCACAAGATGAGATAACATACTGGACTTGGTTCTCACCAACATGGGCAACTGCTGCACCAGTCACATAGTATGTTCTTCCATGGTGAGATCAGCTCATCGGTCTCTCTTATTCAAAGTTTCTGTCCCACCCAACCCCTCTCCAGCCATAACCAGGCTAAAAATCTTTTCAAAAGCTGACTACAACCTCCTAAGGGAGGGTATAAGCAGCTTCACACCACCACTCCCCTCAGAGGATGCAGACAACTATGCTGAACAGTACGCCAGTGCAGTATACGAGCATCTGTACAACTGCATGGACTCAGCCATACCCAACAGAACTAAAATCTGCTCCTCAAGGAAACACAAACCTGTTTGGTGGACATCCTCTATCAACTGGCTTTACAACAAAAGGAATAACCTATTGTGGAAGAGTAAAAAGGAACAAATTCCAAATCAGAAAAACTCCCTCCTCCTCTTCAACAAGCAATTAGATCACTAGGGAAAACCTTCAAAGCCAATTATTAATTGAAACTAGCCTCCAAAACAAAGGGAAGTCACAAGTCCTTCTTCAGTTATGTTAGGAACCTCCATGGCAAAGACCAAGTTTGTTCTGAATTAGTACTTAATGGTACCACTTACACTGATCCTACTGACTTAGCCAACCTGCTAGTTCAGTGGAAACTTCAACCCCTTATCACTCCCCAAAGGGCCAGTCGACATCCCTGATACTTGTCTCACACCTCACAGCTCTGTAGATCAAGTGTTAAAAGCCCTAATCAAGGCAAAGAACACAGTTTCCATGGGACCTGATAGTATCCCAGGCTGTATTCTGCACCATCTCCAGCAAGAACTAGCTTAGCCATTGAGCACCCTGTTCAACCACAGCCTAATTACAGGCTTCATTCCAGCAGAGTGAAAAACTGCCATTGTCATCCCCTTGCACAAAGGTGGTGCCACGACTGATCTGGGGAAGTATCGCCCCATTAGCTTGACAGGTCTGATCTGTAAAGTCATGGAACGTGTTTTTATGGATCTCATAAACAAGTACACAGGCAATCTCAGAGCACTTAACCCCACCCAATTCAGATTCTTCAGGGGCATATCTTGCCTATTGAACCTAGATGACTTCTTTGAGACTGTCACCAAGCCAAGGCTCTGGATGAGGGAAAGTCAGTACATACAGCTTACCTTGACCTGGCCAAGGCCTTTTACGCAATCCCCCACTTGGGCATCATCAAAAGGCTAACACAGCTTGGTGTTAATCCCTATCTCATTAGCTGGGTGGCCAACTGGCTTACAGATAGGACCCACAAGAGCCAAATAGGTGCCACCACCTCCGACAGCAGACCTGTCACTAGTGGTGTTCCCAGGACCCCTACTGTTTGGCATCTACTTTTCTGAGGTCCAGGCAAAGACAAAGGGCCTGTGGCTGACCAAGTTTGTGGATGACATTAGGTTGGGTGCTGTCATTGACTCCCCAAATGATGCTAACATACTGCAAGAGGGTCTCACAGGTACAAATAACTGGTGCCAAAGTCATGGCATTAAGTTAAATGCAAGAAAAATGTATTATCATACCATTCGGCAAAAACACGGCCCCTACTGATTACCACATCAACGGCAACCCCCTAAGCACACAACCTGTGGTAAGAGACCTGCGTACTCAGGTTGACAGCAATCTCACATTCGACCATCATGTGACAGCAGTGGTCAGAAAAGCCTTTTACTCGGTTCATCTCATAAGTAAAGGGATTACATCCAGAAAAAAGGAGGTTATTACCTCTCTGTACTCCTCCCTCATTAAACCTATAATTAAGTATAATGCTCCATTTGGTATATACTTCTCCAAACACCTGCACCAACTGGAAAAGCCACAGAAATACCTCACAAAGAGAATCCATGGCCTCTAACACCTGTCCTATGCAGACAGGCTGAAATCACTATCACTCTACTCAGTATCATACAGATTGCTTAGAGGTGATCTGTGTCTCACCAACAAGGCAATATCAGACCCTGCCCTACTAGAGACGCTCCATATCCCTAAGTATAACTCCCCACGTATTACCCACTCGATAGACCTAAATCTAATATGTGACATCAACAAAACCTGCTCAAGAGACAGGCTTATCTCGCAGAGGCTGCCCCATCTCTGGAATAGACATCCCATACATGTCAAGTACCTTGCTGATTCTCTTCAAGCACAACCTTGATGAGTGGATGGGAAACAACAAATTTGTTCCAGAGGTTCCACCTTTGTCCCTCATTGACAGGGGTGACAGGTGCTGACTGAGGTTTCTTTTTTGGGGATAAACTCTTAGCTAGGCTTGTAAGGGCCCCAGGGCCATTAGCCTAGTAACCTCCTATGATCCTATTATCCTAACTGAGCAGGGCAGTAGATGATGAGCCTGGAATAAATGTCAGTCTATCCAACCAATCATCGAGTGTAGCCTTAAAGGTAGTCAGAGTAGTGTTTTTTTTGTTTCTTTTTAATGTATAGTGGTAACTTATTCTATAGGCTAGGAATATATTCAGATAGCAGCCTATCTCTCCAGTGAATTTTGTTTACTTTTTGGTGTAGATTTAAGCCCCCAGAGCATGTGTTTGTACAGCCACTAGTTTTGTACAGAAATAGGAGGTGAACTAGGACTGGGTCTTTCATGGTACATGAAGTGAGAAACAGTTCACCTTGCAGCAACATGTACTGGGAGTATAAAAAGAGACATGCTGATCTGTTGAGATAGATGAAGGATTTAAAACCTTTAATTTTCTTGGGTAGTAAGCTTTGGGGCCTTTCTTGCTGAGTGATATGCTTGGATTTCTACCTGCCAATGGGGACTAGGTATTAAATGATGGTTCTGATAAGGGAAGAGTACAGTGGTAGAATGACTTATTTTTATCTTGAAGATATCACCCTGGAAATTAACTGGGATGGATACAAGGATTTCTTGACTCTAGTGGATGACTAGATGAGAGAAAGCTATCCACATAAGTACCTCAGTATCTTATGACCATATCTATGTGAAGAGGATCGACATTTATAACATATTAGGTGGGAATGTTTCTTCCAAATACTGCTATGCTGCATGTTTTTCATTTAGTTTGTAAATATTTTTGATACATCATGTATGTGGATATCCCTGCCCTTTCCTGAGCTGTTAAGGTTGTGCGGATGAGTGCATAAGAGGACACACTTTGCAGTCACCACCTAACCTGGTTAATCACACTTATGGGTTATTGGCTTAGATGTCTGCAAAATAAATACCAATCAGGAGTGGACCTAGAACTAATCACTGCGGCACTCCATTTGTTGCAGATGTATACTCAGACAGGGAACTATGACTTTCTACTACATAGGAACTGTATGGATAGCCAATTTGCAGTCCAGTGGACAAAGTAGGGGTTTAAGTTAAGCTTGTCTAATTTTTCAGTAATACCAGCATGAGGGATAGTGTCAAAAGCCTTGGCAAGGTCAAGATAAGCAGTGTGCACAGAATGACCACTGTCCACAGCCACTGCATCCTTTCAAAAAAGACTGCAAGACAGGCTCTGCCCTTCACAAAACTAAACTGATTGGGGTCTAGATCAGTTAAGTTGCTTATGTTTGCATAAATAAGATCTGCCATGATGTATTCTATGCCTTTTACATTTAAGGTTAGCAAGGACAATGCATTTATAAGTACCTAGGTCTGTATAGGGGCCACTCTTTTTTTAGGGGAGTAACAATGGCTGTTCTCAGAAAACAAACCCTGTAGATAGGCCAATGTTGAACAGTTTTTTTAGGGCTCAGGTAGTTCATATTTTGCACTGATTAGAATGTAGCCTGCTATGTTGTCTGGTCCCATGGAAATATTATTTTTAGTCTTTGCCAGGGATACTAAAACATATTTCAATGGGGAAAGTAAATTCTCAGGGATAGTAGGTGCAACAATATTCCTATCAATGTTTTGCCTATATCCAGTTAAAATCAGTTTAGAAGAGTTAAACTTGTTCATATTTGCAACAGTTTTATGAAGAATCCTATTTTAGTACCACAGGAAGCAGAAAGTTAGTCAATGAAAATAGGAGAAAAGAATAAATGTATTAAGAAATAAAGTTAGTGCGCATAAACTGACTCTCTTCATCTACTTTGGAGCATCTGAAAGTCGTTTTAAGTCATTTCTTAAGCATTATCACCACCTTGAATTCTTCTTCTTCTTCTTTCGTCTGCTACCCTTAGGGGTTGCCACAGTGGATCATCTGTTTCCATTTCTTCCTGTCCTCTGCATCTTGCTCTGTCACACCAGCCACCTGCATGTCCTCTCTCACCACATCCATAAACCTTAACTTAGGCCTTCCTCTTTTTCTGTTACCTAGCAGCTTCATCCTTAGCATCTTTTTTCCAAAATACTCTGCATCCCTTCTCAGCACATGTCCAAACCAACGTAATCTTGCCTCTCTGGCTTTGTCTCCAAACTGTCCAACCTGGGCTGACCCTCTAATATACTTATTCCTAATCCTGTCCACCCTCGTCACAACCAGTGCAAATCTTAACATCTTTAACTTTGCCACGTCCAGCTCTGACTCCTGCTTTTTTGTCAATGCAACTGTCTCCAACTCATATAACATAGCTGGTCTCACTACCCTCTTGTAGACCTTTCCTTTCACTCTTACTGGTACTTGTCTGTCACAAATCACTCCTGACACTCTTCTCCACCCACTCCATCCTGCCTGTACTCTCTTCTTCACCTCTCTTCCACACTCACCGTTACTCTGAACTGTTGATCCCAAGTATTTAAACTCATCCACGTTCACCACCTCTACTCCCTGCATCCTCACCATTCCTCTATCCTCCCTCTCATTCACACACATATATTCTGTCTTAGTCCTGCTGACCTTCATTCCTCTTCTTTCTAGAGCATATCTCCACCTCTCCAGGGACTCCTCAACCTGGTCTCTACTCTCACTACAGATAACAATGTCCTCTGCAAACATCATAGTCCACGGGACTCCTGTCTGATCTCGACTGTCAACCTGTCCATCACCATTGCAAATAAGAAAGGGCTCAGAGCTGATCCTTGATGTAATCACACCACCACCTTAAATGCATCCGTCACTCCCACCGCAGACCTCACCTCTGTCACACTACCCTCGTACATATCCTGCACAACTCTTACTTCTCTGACACTCCCGACTTCCTCATACAATACCACAACTCCTCTCTAGGCACTCTGTCATATGCTTTCTCTAAGTCCACAAAGACAGAATGCAACTCCTTCTGCCCTTCTCTGTACTTCTCCATCAACACTCTCAGAGCAAACCTTGAGTTGATTCTGTTAATTTACTAAACTAATTTGATTGCCAATAGCCATCTGTTTATACCATACTGTAAAACACCCTGTCTACAATCAAAGTTTACCAGGTAACAAGATATACTCTAAAAAACTGTCTGCCTACAACCAAGACTGTTTGTAATGGTTGAAACAAAACAAGATATGTGGATAAGGCTGGAAAAAAACACAACTTCAAATATTACAAGACAAGTATATCCAGCCGACACAGCAGAAAATTCACTAGAACTCACATTTATTAAAACAACTATTAAAACTACAGAAAAACAATAAAAAGATGAGCTCTTTCACATCTATCATAGGTGCTTCTTTAGATCTAATACACAAAAGTTAAAACATTCCTTAAGTACTCACTTTTGAATCTGGGCGGGGTAAGGCCCTAGTTCTCAGCACAAGTCTTAAAGGTAGAGAAATATTTAAACCTTTCCCGCAGTCATCATGCAGTTCCAAAAAAAATCTGTTTTGTCTCTACACATTCAGTCTTAGTTTTAATGTCACCTCTTCTAATACTAGGTTTAATCAACTCTAGTACCAGAAACATAACTCTGAGGGAAGAATTAGTAACTACATGCCTAACATGGGCATTTCTAACATCTTTCTTAGAGATGTCATTATTATGCTCATATATTCTGTCTCTTAGGGCTGTATTTCTTTTACCAACATAATAACATTCACTAACCTTGCAGACAGTAAGATACACTAAATTTGAACTTTTACTGTCTGCATAAGTGTTAAATTTGTAAATATGTCCCGTCACAATATTCATGTAACTATTGCTACTATTCACATACTTATACATGTTGCACAATTTACATGGATATATCCCTTTTCCCCTTGATATTAGTTCATTCTTACTCCTTGCTTGTTTATAACACAATAACTATTTCATGGACTGTCTGTTCTTAAAACAAAAATTAGCAGTATCACCCAAAAAGGTTTTGAACTTATCAGCAGAAAGAATATGCCAGTTCTTCTTCACTATATTGCAGATAATGCCAACATTATTAGAACAGGTAAGGGAAACCTAACCTTATTCACGTCCTCATTGGGTATGATACAACATAGGTTCATAGGTTCATAGGTTGGTACTAGGCTATCAGCCCTAGGGCCTATACAAGCCTAGCCATAACAATTCCCTGGCTATTTCTTCCCACATTATTTACTTTCCTGGACATCATTAGTTCTATCAGAAAATTAAAGTCTGGCAGATTCAGACGTACATGTCAACGCTTACTTCTGTGCTAAATCAATCTCTTCTTCTGTATAACCCCTTAATAGAAAATTATTTTTCTGCTGAGCAAAATATCTCATCATATCACCGTCATCATAACACAACCTAGATAACTTATAAAAATGTCCTTTTAACACATTTCTAGGATAAAACGTGGATGCATGCTTCATCTTGGTAAAATATTCACTTTCTTGCAAGGCTTCTTATATAAAGTCATACTCAGACATGTGTGAGGTTTACAGAAAGTAATGTCCGAGAAAAATCTGTCATTTCATTTGAGTCTCTCACAGTGAATTCTTCAAATACTCAACCACATGCTAGCAACATGACAACATGGTTTTAGGCCCCATTATAGTACCACAACTACACTCCTCAGTTTCACCAATACCATCAACCAACACAGAAACAATGGTAAAATAGTCTCTGCTGTCTTTCTAGACTTGTCCAAGGCCTTTGATATGGTTTCCCACCCCAAACTATTAAATACACTCTCCAAATTGAACCTCAGCCCTCTGCACTTCAGTGGTTCTAAAGCTATCTACAGGACTGCCTATGTAAAATGTCATATCCCTCTCTCTTCCTGTCACACTAGGAGTACCTCAAGGCTCACTTCTGGGGCCACTACCTTTCACTATTTTTACAAATAACCTCCATAGTGCTAACCCACTGGCTTCATCTATCCAATATGCAGATGACACAACACTTATATGTGCCACTAATAACCTCAACACCTCCATGATTTAACTCAAAGATCATTCTCAGATACTGAGTTATGGCTCTCTAATCATCAGCTCATACTCAACCTCAGTAAAACAAAACTCATGATCTTCCAACCCACAAGACCCCCCCCCAAGCACCTTCGACATTATAGCTAGGAATATTATTAATGTTGATTCACAAGCAAAACTACTAGGAGTAATAATAGATAGCAACCTAAGATCTGACCTACATATAACACAAACAATTAAGAAAGTTCACCAAAAAATGGGTACTCTTTACAGAAATAAAAAGTATCTAACTAACACTTCTAGGGTTGCCATTGCTAGAACCCATCTTCTATCAACATTTCTGTATGCTTCCCCAATTCTCATCAACCTTAAAAAGACAGATGTAATTAAACATGAAACATGCTCTAATAAACTAGCTAAATTTGCAACTGATTGCCCACATCATACCAACCACTGTCACTCCTTAAAAATCTCTCCTGGTTAGAACTCTCACAACTTCTGTCCTATAACCAATTAACCTTAGCATGCAAACTAGTATATCAACCTGAAAATAACTCTTCCCTTCTAAATATTCTCGAGCCCCATACCACAAATCAAATTCTTCACTCAACAAATAAATTTCTACTATGTGTCCAAATCCACTACAACTAACACTTATGTCACTAGATGGTTAACAAATGTCCTCAACAACATACCACATACTGTGAAAGTTGGTGAGTCAACCTCTACCATTGCAGCTGTCACCACTGCTGTACCCCAAGGATTTGTGCTGGGCCCTATACTGTTTGGAATCAATTTCTCAACAGTCCAGGCTACAAAATGCAACCTGTAGCTTACCAAGCTTGCTGATTAATGCATATTGGTTACAATAATTGAGTCCACCAGTGATGTCACTATAGTACAAGAGGGGCTAACACACACAAATGATTGGTGTGAAAACCACATGGTCTACTAATAAATACAGAATGTGTCAGGACTTGTGCCTTACACAAGATTGAATTTCCTGGTAAATACACTATTGACAACACTCCCCCATGCTGAAACCAGTGGTGCAAGAATTGGGAATGCACATAGATAGCAATCTGAACTTCAACCAAGTGTCCACAGTGGTATGGAAAGGCTACATCATGCACCTCAGAAATTAAGCCACTGTATACAGATCTGAGTAGGATATAACAGTACTGTACTCAAACCTCATCTGAACACTAATACAGCATAATGCTTCCTTTTGAATGTACTTCACCAGACACCTGCAGCAGATGGACAGACCACAGGGGTTTCACATCTAGAAAATGTAGATAATACAAACCATGCAATGATGTACATGGATATACCGAAAGTCCTGTTCCTGAAATTTGTATTGGAAATAATGAGATGACTTGTGTCTGGACTACAGGAAATCTCTGACCCTGAACTGATGTGTATACTGCACATCTACAAATCATTAAAGCCTGTTTGAGAGGAAGATGGCAAAAGCAATGTCCCACATGCTGTTGTAAAATGCTCTGTGTACTTTCAAGCAAGGGCTCAAACACAAACATCCAGTTGAACCCCTACCTTTCTAAGTACCTAAACTATAGGGCACAGTACCTTATGCAAGTGACATAGCACAAGTCTGACTTGGAGTGTCTCAGACAATGTTTTATAGCTGATGGCATCAGCAGCATCTGTTGGGGAGAATATAACAGTATCCCACATGCTGGTGTAAAATGCTCTCTGTAATGTCAAGCAACAACTCTCACACACACACACACACACACACACACACATACACACACACACACACAGTTGACTATAGTAAGAACAGAACACATACCTATCAAGTACACAGACTACAGCACTTTACACAAGCGCCACAGCTCAAGTCCAACTTGGAGTGTCTCAGACAACACTTTATAGCTGATGACATCAACAGTGTCTGTTAAGGAGAATATAACAGTGTCCCACATGCTGGTGTAAAATGCTCTCTGCAATGTCAAGTAACAGCTCACATAGACCCATTTGATGGCAGTGAGAATAGAACCCCTACCACTCTAAGTACACAGAGTGCAGAACACAGTACTTTATGCAAGCACCACAGCACAAGTTTGACTTTTATGTGGCTGCGGGTCAACTTATAGTGGATGACATCAGCAGTGCATGTTGGAGAGAAGTTTGCAAACCTTCATGAAATGGATCTGTAGGCATGTGAAAGTATCAAAATACTGTCAATTTGTGGGATTGGAGTGGTAACTCCAGAATATACACTTCTGCTCCTCAGGCTAGACACACACACACACACACACACACACACACACACACACACACACACACACACACACACACACACACACACACACACACACACACACACACACACTTGGCAGCAGTGAGAACAGAACAACTATCTAAGTACACAGACTATAGAACACAGTATGTTATGCAAACACCATGAATCAAATCTGCCTTTTACAAGACTGCAAGTGAACATCAGCAGGCCATGTGGGAGTCAAAATGTTGGGAGAACTGCAATGGTTCATAGCTTCATATGTACATAGGAGGCTACTAGCCTAATGACCCTACAGTATTTAGATGCCTAGCTGTGTAAAAACACAAGTACCCTTATTCAGCATAATTGGATGATCATTGTTAACAGAGTGATTTTGTAAGCAGCACCAACTGGGCCTGTCCATGAGGAATACCAGGTGCCACCCTAGAGGCGACTTTACAATCACCCAACCCATCGTCAAGGTTGTGCTTGAACAGGATCATTGAGGAGCAATGATTCACATGCAGTGGAAGCCTCTGTCAGAAGAGTGTGAGTTGTTGGGGGATATATCTGTCTCCCCAGCATGTTCTGTTTATGTCACAGGCTAGGTTGAGAACCCTAGGCCTAGTTATTCTTGTCCCATTTGATTTGCAGATGTGCAGCATTTCCAGTAGCACAGGGTCTCAGGGTCTGAGACTACTCTACAGAGCAGGTATAGGTCACTTCTCAGCAGCTTGCATGATACTGAGTACCAAGAAAAAAATCCAAAACAGCCTAGTAGAAGGCAGGAAACACACATGATACTGAGTACACTGACAGTTTTTTTAGTCTTTCCATGTATGTTATGTTTGGAGGCCCTGGAGTCTCGCATGCACAACCCTGTGTTTTCTCCAATTGCTGCAGGTACACAGAGAAGACAGCATTGTACTCACTAGTGGTCTGATAAGGGTAGAGTACAGCAGAGGTATGACCACCCTGGTCCTGGATGTGATGTTAATATGTATGATGTGCACAATGCAGAACGTTTGTTTCACCCTTATGAACACAGACTGATGAAAGTGTAGATTGCTATTAACATGTAATCCCACGTCTCACAACACTGTGTTTGAGCTTAGAGAAGTGCTATGTATATCTTAATTATTAAGTGTACTTCATTGCCAAAGGGGACAAAGTTCAGTCCATGAGTTTGACATCAGTCATTTTTGTGTGGCAGCTCCTTCTATAATATGTTACCATCATTGGGGAACACTATATTAGTGCACCCAGTTACCAGTCATCTGCAAACTGGGTAAAGCACAGGCCATCTACCATAGCCTGTGCTTCAGGGAACTAGTTTGCAAACAGTTGTGGGCCCAACACAAATCCTTGTGGTATTCTAAAGGTAACTGGCTATTGGTGAAGTGCAGTCCCCAACTTTAAGAATGCGTGTTATGTCAGTGAGCTAGTTGCCTATCCCTGTAATACTCTATGGCTTAATTTCCACATGGAGGATCTTCACTATGACACAGGAATAGAGGATAGTGTTGAAGGCCTTGGATAAGTCAACATAGGTGACATGTCCTACTATCCCTCATGCAGGTCTGTGGGGTCGGTATCCATGAAGTCCACAAGGTTCAGTAAGCAAGACGTACTTTTGTCAAAAACAAAATGAGTAAGGTCAAGTGTGTTGAAGGTCATCTATGTCCCTGTGGATATGGTCCATGCTGATTCCTTCCCTCGCCTTGCAGATAAGGCTTTTTAGGCTTATGGGTCAATAGTTGTAGTTCTGCATGTTACTGGATTGATGTTTTTGCATAGCACACAATTTTTGATATTACATTTTGTACTGTGGTTGATATATGTGTGGAAAAAGTACTGAGACACTAGGGTTGCAGTGCTTGGGGGGTTGGAAACAGATGGATGTATTGTAAATAAGTGACATATTGTTACATAGGACCCTCAGTTTGTAATGTGTGCAGATGTAATTTCATGTCATACACAAGAAATGGACAGTAAACAGCAGTAATACAGCATAATATAAACATTTCCATAGTGAGGTGAGCAGTGGGTTTGCTTGATGGTTATCAAAGTGCATACACATACGAGATACACATGTTTATGGGTCGGTAAGCAGTGTGTAAATGTGAGCCACATTGCTAAAGCCTGACAGTTAGTACTGATTCTATGAAATACACCTGCTGCTTAACTGTCTCTTTGGCAGTACATGTTAATGCACTGATGCATTCCTTTTTTTGGCCCAGATGGTATTGAGTTAGTATACAGGTGAATATAATACTTTAAAATGTTTTTCATTACAGAGTGATACTGCAATGACATGAATTGTTTATACGAGATGTGTTTCTGCATTTTTCCACCGCTCACTATTGCTGCACATCTCCTTGCAAACATGGAGCCCAAAAAGTGAAGGGATCCATTGCTTTTTCTGCTACCTATGTGTTTGGTGTGATTCTATTTTTTGACCAGATTAATAGAGTTAAAATGGGCTAGATAGGAAAGTGGTAAAATGGGGAGCATGCAGGGGGAAGAACAAAGTCTAACAGTTAGTATTGAGTCTCTGGAACATACCTAGTACTGAAATGACTCTGTGGCAGCATGTGTTAATGCAGTGATACATTCCTTTTTGGGGCCACATGGTAGTGGGTTCTAATACAGGTTTATGGAACACTTTTAACTACGTTTGCATTACCATTGCTGCACGTTGGTATGCTATGCACACCATCTCACAATAACGCATTAATGAAAAGAAATGGGAAAGATAGACCAGTGGTGAAATGGGGAGCAAGCTGGGGGGGAAGAATAAAAGGGAAAGCAGGGCAGAAATGTGCAGGATGGAGGTGGGAATGAACCATAGCTATCCATTTCTTTAACAGTGTAAAATGAATATATCTGCCACATATTAACTGAATTTGCACTGTCACCTCCAGAGAGACAGGGGATGACCACAACACAATCATGTTGTATAGCCAATTGGACTGCATCAAGTGTGTCAAGAAGATGCGTGTAAAATGGATAGCTATGTGTGAGACAATGTTTTTCTTGTTTTTTTTTTTTTTAATTGTAGGATAGGTGCCCATTTTATTTATTTTATTTTTTTTGAGAGAGAGAGAAATGTGGGGAAGGGACGTAGGAATTTCTAGGTGAGGTAAGTTGGGTAGGTGAGGAAGCAATTGCAAACAGGTAAGACAAATAAGACAAGAGACAGGGATGGTGATGGACACAAAACTTTGGGGGACACCATGATTGGGGTGAAGGTTCTGACATCACAAACCCATGGTCATCAAGCTGTGTGACAGTAATAATCGAGTTCTTACCCACTGGACTGTCATTACTGTCACCTCACTCTTCCGCTGGCTGGATTGCCTGACATCTGCATCTCCTCTTCTTGATATTATGCAAAATGAGGGAGAGCAGCTTCTCCAGCCAGTATAAGCATGCACCAATAGTGTGGCCCACAACCCTATGCACCATCTCTGGCAATTCACCACTGGTGATGAAATCACCACCTCCACCACTGCTCCCAGAGGGTACCTCTGGACCAGTCTCCAGGGCAGGACTACCTGAGGGGGGTAGGTAGTGCAGTGGTACCAGAGGTGGTGCTGCCAGATTGACTCCCAGATGAGCTGGGCAATTGTGCTGGAGCCAGTTGAGGGAGGCAGGTAGATCCTGTGGGACAGACCTACCTCACTGTGCTGTGGAACCTTTAATGATGTGGTGCACATGAATGACATGGACACATTTTGACATCATGTAATAAAAACAAAAATAATATAAAAATAAAATTAAAAAGAGGAAATAAAGGTTGGGGTGAGAGGAAAAATAGAGATAAGGATACCTTCATATATAACATACACTGCATTGATACAATTAATCAACACTATTATAGTACCTTTTACTTTTAAGACTACCATCTCCTAACAGATGGGCACTATACTACAGACTGCAGCAAGTGCTCCTTAACATGTGCATATATTGCACACGTGCATGTTCCAGGCATACAGATTACAGTATACAGCAGGGCACATGTGCCACTGGTATAGAGCTCTTACTTTAAACCTTTAAATTACACATAATTAAAGAAGTAACAATATTATATATTTGGAAGTTTGGTCTTTAAACCCACAACCTCCAACTAAAGTCTAATACTGTACTCTTGGTTTGTGCTACAGACCAATTTATATATACTTGCTTTTATAGTTGAGATATGCATGCTCAATTTGATACAACTCTAAAATACCAGAAAAGCTGTCTTCATTTTTTAATGCTAGAATAAAACTACTATTCTGCTGCATACATACCACATGCTTCCCTCATCCTTGACAATCTAGCCCCATGGGTTCATATATTTACCTCACAGTCCCTGCCTGATGTGGAAAAAAACAAACAGGACAGAATACCATTATTAATATCAGTGTTGCCTATATTCAGCTTTTAAGTCTTACAACTACTCTCTGTAGTTGATTCTTACACAGGTGTGGGATGTTCACTGTCTTAAATTCCCTGATCCACCTATTGAGAGTATCCCTCTTCCTCCTCCGGAGGCCATTGTAGTGATGCCTATATTGTTCACCAGTGCAGGGGACACTGGTGGCACTGGTTACAGCCTGAGCTAAACTATTCAAAGCTTCCATCTTATACTAGGAGCCAGAATAGTTCCCCTGCAAAAGCCTGGCACTGTGGTTCTTAACTACGAGTCCAATAAAAATCTTGGATTCCTGGACATCCCACTTCTATGCCCTAAACTTAACACCTTCTTCACAAATGCCTGCCATGTGTGCCATGGATCTAGAGTAATGGAGAAATGATGCTTTCCTGTCAATTCCAGTCATCACATTTACTGGGAGTGTGCAGACTGTTTGAAAATGTTGTGCTCCGCTTACCATCTTCAAACATGGTGCTAGGCAGTACACACCTCTGTGCACCATGCTTGTGCGATTGTAAGCAGAGTTCAACAGTAGCAAGCAATGCAAATTCAAGGTTATTGGATGTACAGGCAATTGCATATGCGTGTTAGACAAATGTGAACGCTGTGGCAGTATAAATAGCAGAAATCTATTTACAGGAATATAGTACACAATATACCCACAGTCTTACATTTGAGAATAAATGTGATAATACATAGATAAATAAATTCTTAACTGACACAATATTAGTGCCTCATCCCTCATACATATAATTAATATCAGCTACACCATGTCAAGTGTTATAAGTGATAGTGACTATAATGGGAAGTGGAACAGCAGTAAAAGTGTATGGAATATGCTGTATTTGAAACCAGGACTATGTTCATAGGTTGGTACTAGGCTATTGGCCCTAGGGCCTATGCAAGCCTAGCCATAACAATTCCCTGGATATTTCTTCCCACAATATTTACTTCTCTGGACCCCTGTCTAGCAGGGTGACTGACATGATCCCCATGCATGGCAGACCTACACTTACAGCTGTTGCCACAAGAAAGTTGAGAAAACACGTGTCTGTGTTGCAGTTCATTGCTATAAACTGCAATGTCACAACAGTAAAACAAAGGTTGCACACCCTGTACTACAACCCTGGTGCATCTATACTCCAGCCCTACACTTACACCTGCTGCCACTGGACTAATTACATGACATTCCCTATTTTACTAATCATTCTTAAGGTCCTGCTGTTAACCACTATGCAACATTACTTAGCAATGCCCAGTAGTATTAATGAATGCATCCAGTTTCTATTTTTGGCTATCTGGGTCATGTTTGGCCAGTTGTCCAGTTTGCGTACTGCCGTGCTTCATGCAAGCAAGATAAGCACAGGCAAACCTGACATTCACTTTTTTACTTTGTTTGCTCAAACAGTGCCCCCCCCCCAAAAAAAAAGGGAGAATAGTTGAAATGAGGAAAAGCTATCTATGACCTACAAACTAGAACATTTTAGTAAACAAGATATTTCTACATAGATCTGGATTACAATTCTCATTCCAGTGCACCTTCAGAACACAGGATGGGTGCCTTATCCCTCTTTGCCACATAAACAGCTTTGCAGCAAAAAAAAACTGAAATCAATCTGCACGCAACCAACTGCAACACCATCTACAGTAATATCAAACCATACAAGTATTTGTCCATGTATTAGATTTGGATGTAATCCACTTAGTTATTGCGCAACCTGTCATGATTATTGCTTGCAAATATACAACTTGGTCTTACATTTCTGTGTTTGTTAGCCATTCTTCATTTATCTGAGTAGTAATTTGAGACATGCAGTTTAAGCCATTCTATATCATTGGCCTTAAAATGTGTGAGGATGTTAAGTGGAAATAACATATGCAGTTGGCAACAAATGAAGGGCAGGTTTGATATGAAGGAACACAACCTGTGACTTGTGTGCTGCTTACTTACATTTACAGACTTACATCTAACAATTTGTAGATGTGACCTGACACACCCACTGGAAATAAGGCAGCCTGCAGTGCTGTTGTGTTTTCCTTTTCCCAAACACTAATCAGTCACAGTTGCAATCCATTAAAATCAAACATTGAGGGAGTGCCTGCACTATGTTTACATCCCTACATGGATCCAATTTTTTGGGATTCAGCAATTCTAAGGAGTTCACACCTCATTTGCATATTTACCATGCTAACAACCTTGAATCTACACCAAAAGGCAACTGTATAGCTACACAAATTGATGGTAGGGACACTTGTTTATGTTAGAAAGACTGCACATAATGCTATTTCTTCAGGATATATCTGTACAGAGAAGTATTGTACTTCAGAAGGTTTGCTTTCATTTGGTCAGCTACATTCTGTATATGCTGGAATGTATTTAAGAAATATCTGAAGCATAGGCTTTTACACTTTTATCTGTATGCATTAGTTAGAAGTGCACTGATGGCATGAGCATGTTTTCCAAGCCATTTCAGAGGTATACATGACTGCCAATACATGAACATGGAATGCTGTGAAATAAATATGTAAACATGTTTCAGGGACAGTTCCTTTGATAGAACTTTTAGCATATCAAAGAGAGTTTGTTAGCAAACTGTGTCATTTTCCTCTTCTTTTGGGGGATCATAGGTGAGTCACTGTTATGGCACAAGCAAGGATAGACTGTTCTTTTGAGGGGGAGCAAAGGTGACTTACTGTTATGGCACAAAGAAGGATATGTTGCTCTATGAGTGTGTTACAAGGATATGCCACACATTCCTATCATTACATAATACACTCCAGATTCAAAACTTACCTTGTAAATGCAGCATTTGGCATGGCTCTGTCTGTGTAGACTTCTTAGCATCACTGTATTCCAAACGTTTTGAAATACACAGGCCAAACCAGCATGAAGTCTACACGGATGCTTTATAGCTTATTGAATAGCTCCACTTGTTGGATTGGTTGATTAGCATGCGATTCAGCTGCTTATGCTGTAATTAGCATATCTCAGTGTTTACCTGGTTTGTGCGCCACTTACTGAATCTAAAAATTTCCGCGGGCCATGTGCGCATAACGCATTGATGCACATGTGGTGAAAAATGACAATGTAGGCTTTACTGAATCCCCCTCACTCAGTGTAGAAACACCTGCCTGCCTACACCTAAGACTGCTTGTGAGAGTTTCAGGTAACAAGTTGCACTGTAAAGAAAATCTTTAATGACCCAACAGAAAAACAATTCTGGTCAGATGTATTCTCCATTATACAAACAGTAGTACACTGATGGTGCTATAGCATTATAGCATATAACTGAACAAAATGTATAAGACATGTTATTAAGTATAAATACACAAACAAAAAATGCAACATTGTCAAAGAGCAATGGAGAATGTTCATTCTTATTTCTTTAGAATATTCAATGTAAATATGTAAGCAAAACGTCTAAAATATAAATATATTATACTGTGAAATAAATTAAGTAGTGTGCCAAATTGGAATTAAATCAGATATTAAATGATTTTAAAACTTTGAATCATCATGGATATGTTACTGATTTTTCAATATATAGAATAGGAACAATAATTCTTATTTGATATCAGCAAGAAACTAGTAAGGTATATACTCACATCAGAAAATGGATATCAAAATATACCTTTTTCTGTCAGGATCAGTTATCTATTCATAATCTCTGAATGTATAAATCAAGATAATCAGTATAAGAAACTATCAGAATTTCCTCCTCCCTTCATCTTATTACTAAAAAACATATATATTAATATTTTATTTTATTTTATTTATTTTACATTTGTTGACTGGGCTAGTCTAACTGGATATATGTCCATTTTCAGTAGAGACCCAGGGAGATAAGCTCCAAGACATAAACAAACACATACAACTACAATAACAATATCAAATAGGAAAAAAAAAAAATATATATATATATATATATATATATATATATATATATATATGTGTATATACATATACAACAGTAACATATGTAGTACAGTATATAGGTTAGCATAAGATATTCAATGAGGGCAAGAATCATAACAATGCATTTCACAGGTACAATGCATTATACGGGTAAAGTCAATAGTAAAAAAGAAGTTAATTTTGTAGTGATATTCATAGAGTATTTACTTAAAAACCAGTATCCACAGAGCATAGAAGTAATGTAATATATAGAGAGAGATGATAAAAAATAGTAATAGGAAGGTATAACAGTAGGTGAGAAGTAATGGATAGGGAAAGCCAAGTTTGAAAAGATAGATGACTAGTCAGGTTTGGTACAGGGGCTTAGCCAGTGTGTTTTGAGGTAAAGTTTAAGTCTGTCTTTGAAGAGCGGTAAAGAGGTGAGTGAGGAGAGGTCACTGGGAAGAAGATTCCAGGATTTTCCAACAGCATTAGAGAAGAGAGAATCCCCAGCCCTGTTGTTAGGTTTAGAGTTGTGTACAAGCAGTTTGTCTGCTGATCTTAAGGACCTCAGATTTTTATAGGGGTTGTTGAGGGTAGATAAAATTGGAGTACTGGAAGGGATATAAAGAATGTTATAGGCAATGGTTAGTTGGTGGAATTTAATCAGGTTTTTTAGTTCCAGCCATCCTAGATGCTTTAAGTTTATGCAATGGTGGATTCTATATGGGTTACCTGTGGCAAATCTGGCAATGTTATTGTATGACACTTCCAATTTACTGAAGTTATTCTTGGATAGATTAGTGAAAATGGGTGAGGCATAGAGGAGTGTAGAGATTAGATGAGTATGAGCTATTGTAGTTTTGGCTGTAAAGGGGAAAGGAAGGGTTTAATCTCATAGAGAGTGCCAAGTTTTTTGTTGACAGCCTTTATAGCATTGTCGATATGGATGTTGAAGTTCAGATTATTGTCGATGGTGATACCAAGTAATTTGGTGGTAGGATCAGGGGATATTATAGTACCATTGGTGGATGTCACAGAGAAATTAAGAGGAGATGGCTTTTGAGTAGGATTGAAGAGGAAGAGTTTGTTTTTTTGGGGGTTCAAAAGAAGACAGTGCTGTGTGAACCATTGCTCAAGTGGGTTAAATACCTTGTGAGTAAAAGAGTGAAGGTCTTGGATGGAAGTAGCTGAGCATATCAGTGTGGCATCATCAGCATACTGTATGCATGTGGCTTGGGGATGGCAAGATGAAGGTCATTAATAAATATGGAGAAGAGGAGAGGAGAGGTCCTAGTATTGACCCCTGAGGGACACCAACGGGTAGGTGGGTGGATAGAGTGTTATGCCATAATACTGCCTGCTGTTGTTTATCAAGGTAGGACTGGAACCATTTAATGGAAAGATGGTCTAATGATAGAGATTGTAGTATGTTTATGAGAATGTGGTGATTTACCATGTCAAATGCTTTAGACAGGTCGATAAATAGAGCAGAAGAAAGATAATTACGGTTGTGGTTACTGTTAATGCAATCAGTAAAGGAAAGGAAGGCAGTGGTAGTGCTGTGTGATGGTCTGAAGCCATGCTGACAGTTGGAAAGTAAGTAATTATCAATTAAGTGGTTGAGTAATTGCCTGTGGATACATTTCTCCATGATCTTAGCTAAAGGAGAAAGTAGGGCAATGGGGCAGTAGTTTGAGAGCTCAGTGGAGTGTCCACCTTTATGGAGGGGAATAATGTGGGAGACTTTCCATAAGGTAGGGATGTGACCTTTGGTAATGGTTCTATTGATCAGTATGGAAATGGGGTAGGCAGAAGCTTTGGCTGATAACTGTAGCTATTCAGAAAGCAGTTGGTCTGTTGAGGGAGAGCATGGTTTCAGTTTATTTAAAAGGTTTAGAATAAATGTGGTTGGGACAGGTTTGAAGTGAAAAGGAGGGGGTGGGGTTGAAGTAAAGGAAGGCAGAGTGAAGGTATTAGGTGATAGTTGACTAGCTAGTGTCTGGATAGCATCTGTAAAGAATGTATTGAAGGTATTAGCAGTATGGATGGGATTTTCCTGGTCAGTATTCTGAGGGTTGGGAATAGTAGACTGCCCTGGGTGGAGTAGCTGGTTAATGCTTGCCCAGAATTTTTGTGGGTTGTTATAATTAGGTTGTTGGAATTGTAGGTAGTAGTTCTGTTATCAGAAAGTATAGCTTTCTTAGTGTCATTTCTTAGCATTCTAAAGGTTTGTTGGTCTACAGGGTTTTTAGTCATTCTCCATTTGTTTCAATATTTATTTCTGAGATGAATTTTGTGTTTGGTTTCATTAGAAAGCCATAGGGTAGAATTGGTTTTAATTCTAATGGATCTGGTTGGGGCATGGTGGTTAAGAATGGCGAGGAAGGTAGAATTGAAATAATTAACAGCTTCATCTAAAGGGAGGTGTCTTAAGGGAACCCAATTGCATGCTCTTAGTTCCATTTGGAATAGATCAGGGTTAAATTTTTTTTGGATCTGATATTTCTAATAGAGGGTGGGATGTGAGTATTGGTTTTATGCCTGATGATGTAGGTAAGTGAGTGGTCACTTATATCATCAGGGAGGGTTCCAGAATTATAGATGTGAGCATGATTGTTTGTAAGAATCCAGTCTAATATGCTTTCTTTCTTGTTAGCATTATTTATTCTGGTAGGGGAGGTAATCGTTTGAGAAAAAACATATAGGTTAATGTGGGTGGTAGGGAAGCTGCTACAATAGGAGTTCCAATCTATGTTTATATCACCTAGGATTATGGTTTCTTGAGGTAGGTGTTGGGATAGCCAGCAAAGGATAATTTCCATGGTGTATTTGTTGTTTCCAGGAGGTAGGTACATACAGATAATATAGATTGATTTGGCATTGTTAAGTTCAAGTTTAGATATGAGAATCTCAGCATTGGAAGCTAAAGGTAGATTACAGTTGTATGTGGTTAGCTTTAAGCCAGACTTAAATAGAATAGCAACCCCACCGCCCTTCTTGGCTACTCGATCAATTCTTAGGATATTATATTCAGGTGGGATAATTTCATTGTCTTTGATAACAGGTTTTAGTCATGTTTCTGTTAGGCAGATAATTTCAAAGGAGTAGACTTCTAATAGAGCTTGAAGTTGGGTTACTTTGTTGTAATGCTACATGTATTAAGATGAGCTAGTAAGAGAGAGTTAGATGGTTTAGTAAGGGGATAATTAGTAGACTGAGTGTGGTTATGTAGAGTGATAGGAGTTGTTGTTGGGCCAAGATTAGGGTGAATATCACCATCCTTTAATGAGAGGAGTAGTCCTAGATAGTTAGGGAACCTGCTGTACAGAACTAGTACTCTTCTGAGATGTAGTGTGTTATATTTAATGTGTTGTATTCTATGATATTTGGCAAGTAAACAAACTGTTGCAGCCACAAAAAAATAATTAGCAATAAGCAATTAAAACTTAATGCATTTCAACCACCGGGTTTGAATGACAATTGCAACATCTCCTGCTTACTAAAACTTAAGAGTCACTTAAGATAGCCACAACACTTATTGTGGTTTTCACCTCATCACACAACACACATCAACATCCATATCAGGGCTTGACATCAACCTATCTGTTTTCTTGATCTGCACTTAGTTCCCTCTAACAAACGATCAGGCACTTCTTTGGTACATATATACTACATAACCGTACTTTTTCCAACAAGTAAAATTCTGGGCTTAAAACGTCAATTTAGAAGGGATATTTTATAGCTCACACCTGTCAGGGTACACTACTTGATGTTCTAGTACAGTCCACAGCCCCACTAATTAGGTAGGAACGTTTGGGAAACACTGGTTGTAACCATACTTTCCATACCTATTCTGCAGACCCTCTTTGGTTTCTTCACATTATAGTAGCATATTACCCTACTCCTACATGGTTCAGTAGGGTCTCGTCTTTTTTGGCGAGGTTTTACACTTTAAACTTCCCATTTTTAAAAATTTTTAAAAATTTTCTAAATAATGTGCTCACCTCCTTATACAAGGAGCATATCATAACTCGCCTTTATAAGGCTGTCTTTAATAAATACTAGTGTTTAATGGTTAACACGGGTGACAAGCGGATCATTCCACCAGAAGTCTGAGACTCTTGGAGCCGTACACTGACTTCTGATGAAAAATCTAGTTATGCTGTTATATATATAAAAAAAAAATCAAAATTTATACACTTGTCATCCCTTGAAGAATGCATTTCCAGGCAAACGACATGGTGCAGAACAAATTAAAAAGGATAGATTAACTTCCCTATGGAAGAACGGAACTACTTATCTACCCTTTGTTCTGCTACTTTCACTAGTACGATTCTAGTACAGAATCTGTTCCGTTAGCATAAAGCTATCTTTTATTTACATTCTAAAAGAACAGATGATGCATATTAACAATGTTTGTATTTGTGAACATTTTTAATGACATTCTGGACACCACAGCATGGAACTAAATACATGTTTGTATCTAAATGGAGTACACACTAGTGCTACTTTTTAACTAAACGGTACTACACCTATTAGATAATTAAAGCGCTTCACAATTTGGCGCTCTTTTATGTTTAAAAATAAACCTCTTACTGTTTTAAAATGTACTCTGAGGAAGCTACAGCAGAGGGTGTAGCGAAAACGTTTCTTGTTTTGTTAATAAAAGTTGCGTTAAGAAGAATACAACAAAACCGCAAAGTGGATTTGTGCTTTCCGACTACCTTGTTTCAACTTGTATCATATTTGGCAAGTAGGTAGCTGGATAAGCATGTTATGTTTGCATGGTTAATCAGGACTGGTACAGCTGGAGAACTGGTTTGTTGATTGGGGTAATGAATGTGAGGATGGAGTGGGTGCTCATAGGAGGAGAGTAAGTAGACAAAGGTAAAAAGTGGAAGTGGTAAAAGAGTGAAATAGAGTAAGACATGAAATGGTGTGGGTGGCTTAGACATTGGGAAGGATTAGTTATTGGATTTATGTATGTGGATATGAAAGTATGTAGGGTGAGAGTGTGTGAAGGTAGGAGGGTGTGGTGAGAGTGGAGGGGAGTGGTAAGAGATGAGAGGTAAATGAGAAAATGTCCAATGGGAATTGTGTAGAGAGTTATGGGAAAAGGAGGAGGTGTGGCTAGTAAGTATAAGAGTAGGACCCCTGGGGGTGGGTTGGAATTGGGGGTAGGGAGTGGGTAGAGACAGAGAGTGGATCAGTTGTAGACTGATCTGTTAAGGTAAGTTGGAAAAGTCAGATGTGGTAAAGGCTAGTGAGAAGTGAGCCTAGAAAAGGTAGTAATAGTAGACAGAAGTAGTAAAAGGGTAAGGTGAGGAAACTGGATAGCAATGCAGGTACAACAGGGGAAATAAGGTAAGTAGCTATGTAATAGAGAGGATAAGAAGGGGATGTGGCTGGGTAAAGGGTGCCACCTAGTGGACAGGTCTAATATAGCAGGCTGATTCGAGAGAGAGTCAGTTAAAGTACAACAAGGGAAAGGTGGGTGCTAGTCAAAAGGAGGTGTCTATAGAGGTTGGGGGAGAGAGACAGATTAATGTATAGAAGAGAGGGGGTGGAGGCTGCTGGCTGCCCTAGCTCAAGACGTATTGCACCACCTGTAGCAGTGGTATAGCTCAAGACGTATTGCACCACCTGTAGCAGTGGTATAGCTCAAGACGTATTGTACCACCTGTAGCAGTGGTACACTAGTAGAAAGACAATCAGGCAGAAATGATTCAATGCACATACTTTTAGTATCCTTGATAGAGGGATTGTAGGACATTTAGGCTGTGAGGTGTGTCACTTAGTGTAACTCAGCCTACATTAAATTAAGTCCTTTCACCTCAGAATCTATCCATATAATGAAAGGTACTAAACAAGGATGCCCCCTTTCTCCTATTTTATTTGCTTTGGCTATAGAAATGCTTGCAGAAATAATACGCAATAATCCAATAATAAAAGGAATATAAGTCTATGACCAGTACATATCTAAAATAATGCTTTTTGCTGATGAGATTTTAGTAACCCTATCAATCTCCAGAGAGTCATTAGGAAAGCTAGAAGAAGTGATGGAGAAATTTTATAAGATTTCAGGTCTACACTTTAATAGATCAAAATCAAAATTTCTATTTTTAAATAAGAAAAAAGAACTGCAAGTTACAGATACATCCGTCATAGGAAAACAAGAACTTATGCTAAATTATTTAGGAATAGTGTTATGCAAAAATATAAATGAAACAATATTAATAAATTATAAAAACATTATTGAAACAATAAATATATATATAGAAAAGTGGAACAAAATTATATTAACTTTTGAAGACAGATTGCAATGAATAAAAATGGTCTTATTGCCAAAAATACTATATGTAGCATTAGCAATACAGTTAATTCCTGAAAGATACATTCTTAAAGAAATAAACTCATGTTTAATAAAATTTTTATGGTATCCCAAAAAGAATAGAGTTGCTCTAACTCATCCCGTTAGAACCTGGAAACAAGGAGGATTGAACTTCCCAGAAATAGAAACATATATAAAAGCATCTGTGCTTAAAACTACAATAGACTGGATAAACCCAAATTATTTTGTCAACTGGAAAGAATTAACAATGGCTATATTAACAAATTAATTTAATCTGTTAAAAAATGTTAATAGTAGACAAATCAAACAAACCCTGGTACATACTATGCATAAGTATACAATATAATATAACAAAACCTTCTAAAACAACACTGATTAATCATGACAGCAATTCCTTTAGGAAACTTATCAGTGCAAACATAGATCTAAAACTTTGGTTTGACCGTTTAACCCCATTTACCATCACTAAGAACTTAACTCACAAAATATATAGGGAAACAATAACCTCCTGGGAACAAAATGGATTCTTATGCTGGTTTCAATGTGTAAATAAATTAAATGTTTTAGATATACATATGATAAAAACTGCTTACAATATTCCAACACAGGACTGATTAACCTTACAAAGCATTCTAATGTGCACTCAAGATTTATGCAGATTAATTAATAATTCCTCATTTACAGATATTCCAAATCTAATAAGTTTTTTGTATGAATTTATATATAATAGTTTTGAAAAGAAACATTCCATTTCAAATATATATAAACAGTTCATAACATATAAAACAATTCCCAAACCATCATACTGGCAGTTCTTAACAAAAGGTCAGTCATTGCAGTTAACAGAAGAAATTAAAACTAACATCTTACTATCAGTTAATTACACCTCTAACACACAGTACTGGAAAATATTTAACTGGAAATACTTACATAGAGCATTTTTAACACCAGATAGAATTAAAAAGATCAGTACTACTACAATTTTTTTTTGCTGGAGGTGTGAAAAGTCAAATAAAGCAGACTGGATTCATATTTTTTATGAATGTAATAAAATTAAATCATATTGGAATGAAATCGGTCATTTTTAACAAGCTTTATTTAATGAATCCTTTACCTTAACTAAAGTATTGATAATTCTAAATGTAAATGAAGGTCCCTACCTGAATAAGACAAATATGTATTTGTTATGGACAATACTTGCTATATCTAGGAAATGCGTAACCAGAAGGTGGAATTCAAATACACCCCCGACCTTGGAAGAATTCTACACTTTACAGAAGACAACTGCATTGATGGAAGTAAAAATCAAAGAACTACAAATCTATCGCAGGCCATTTGTAAATAATCCTTGGAAGAAAGTTATATCTTTGTTGAACACTCTGCAATAATCAATACTGTATCTCTGATAACTGATCTGTTAATTCTATATTTAATAACATACAGTGTATATAATTGAAAGTCAGGCTATTGTAAATACTGTATATAGTTGTTTAAAATGATATTTAAAAATATTATGTAAATGTTATTTTAATTGAAAATAAAAAAAATATTAGAGGAAAAAAAAAGAAACATCTGTCATTCTTGTGGATGGGCCTGGACTTATTTTCAGACAGCTTTAAAGTGCCGCTCTAGCAAAATTAAGTACAGACAATACAAACCTTGGATGTTGCATTACTTCTAGGTCCTAGCAAACTATAGGAGGCTGCTACAAATGTTTTTCATAGTTTTTCTTTAATTAATTTTGACTTACAGGTGTAAAGCTTATGTCAGTCCTGTCAACCATTAAAAAGAGCAATGACTCCATCTGTCCATCTAGTACAGTCTAGAAAGATCTATATGTGAGACACTTATCTAATAAACAGAGATAACCCAACAGACATGCTGCAGTCTGTCCAGTAGCTGCAATATTTAGATGTTTTTCAGGATGTACACAGGCACTCTGAGCATGAGTTTAAACTCCATGAGGTCTTTATTATTATACTTTTGTGAAGAAGTATACTGCATGGTACCTCACTTTTTCATAATTAAAGACTATATCTCCTTTGCATTACATTGACCATTTTAAACTATCATTAACCTTATATCAAGCATGACATTTTTACATTAAAATCAGGTCTTTTATTCGTGTCAAGGAACAGTTCCGAAAATTTCAATCTATGGTATCATTGTATCACTTTTTGAATTCTTTATATATCTAGTACTTTCTTCACTGGTTTTCTAAATCTGGAGCATTTGGTAGGTCTGTTCTGCATGGAGATCTTATCTTTCTTCTGATCTTCGCACTTGCCAACATTTCTATAACAGTATCTCTCTGTAACTCTTGACTGTTGCGCTGTCAGAGCTACTCTTTCCAGTCATAGTATAAGTTGTGATACTTCTGGTCACCTTTCCACCTTGAATTTCCATGTATTTGTCTTTGATAAATGTCAAACATTCCTTCTCTACAACGGTCCACCATCTCTATGAATAATGCATGCCCTCAGATCAGCTGCCAGACCATCTGCTTCAGATTCAGGCAACAAACTCTCACACAGCTTTGAATTCTTGATTTCTTATCTACCATCACATATGGTAGTCTTCTGGATATTTTCTTATATAGTATTTCTGTTTCTATTGATTTTATTTTTCTCCAATATTTCTTTACTGTGTATTTTGCTTCAGACATTAACAATGCAGTTCAAGTCAGTAATTAACTTTTCATTCTTCTGTTCCTTGCCATTGGAGCTGAAGAGAGATTAAATCTAAGAATTACATTCCTGCAGTATTAAAGTATGAGATAATCTTCAGACTTATTGCTGCAGTTATTTTCACAAGATTTTCAATATTTTAGTAGCCCCTCTCTCCGCGTAGCCTTTACAATCAACAAGTGCGTACATTATATGTTTGAGTTCCCACTCGTGCACAATTTTTATTTAATTACTAATGTATTATGGCTCATAGTCCCATATGCTAATATCTTGTATCAACTCTTTATAGAATAAAGATGTTTATTCATTAATCATACCTTTCAGTTTTATTATTTCAGTGTACATTGAATAATAATGTATACATATGAGATAATATGTTCCTTAAACTGAATCACATCTTTGTCCAAACTGTACCACAGCTACCTTGTTATTGGGAATGCTATCATCTCTGACATTGAATTGCTGTTGTTATGGTGTTTAATGCACATACAATTATGACTATAAATTACTGGCATGCAATGTATTGTGTATGCTACAAATTTGCACTTAATTGTTCCATATGACTCAGTATTTCTAGTTCATGCATTGTGTGTCTTATTCTTTCTTTGCACTTTACTGTTCTAAAATATGACATTTATTCTTTCTGCTATTTCTGAACATACATGGCAAATAGCTTTGAGGATTTGTGGGTTTCAGTGGATTGCATTTAGTCACAAAGGGATTCATAGAGTATGCTCCATGTGAAAATTCGTCTTTGTGTTGATTATTGATATTAATGGTTTCCATTATCAAATTTACTTGTCTGATATTTGTCATTTGGTGTAATGTATTTACATTTGTTGTCTTTTTCTACCTAAACTTCTTTATCGCAGACATAGTCACGTAACTTCTCACCTCCTTTTATTGATTTCATATTTCCTTTGCTATTTGCATGTATCCCTTTCATGCATTTAAACATGATTTTGCCTGAAAGGCAATCAGCATTGTTCTTTTGTAATATCACATCTACTAAAACTTTTTGATGAACATCCACATGAGTCAAAAAAGGTTCATTTATGTCATGGTGTTTTAAAACTGGTGCTTCTGTAGCTATCCTCTTGGACATGTCAAGATTCCTTACTTGTGTTTAAGTCTGCTGCTGCAGCATCTCTTGCCATAACTAATTTCTTAGAGGCTTACCTTCTTCATAACATTAGGTATAAACTTTGCAAGGTAATGTGCCATTCCTAGAAATGTCTTGCTGCCCTTTTTCCTTGAATCTGGCTTCAATCCCTCTTACGTTTTTTTTAAACAAGATCTATGCATTTTTTAATTTATTCTTATTTATCTTACAGTTATCTGTCTTAATCTATTTAGTAGCCACAGCAGTGTATTTTTGCTTTTGACTGCATACTAATAGTTATATCAATTAGGCTTAGAGAACCTTTCAAGCCTACAGTTACACATGCAACAGTTATTTGGAACGACTCTGCTGAAGATGAATTGCAAAATGAAAGTGTAAGGAATCTACATTTTCTGAATGAGATATTAACTGCACACAGTTAATGAAGATTTCTTCATCTAACCTTACATTTGGCATTGTTGCCACTACTTTGTCAACTTTAAGAAAAGGGTAATATTGTCTTTTAATAACTTTATTCAGATTGTTTAATTCAATACAACTATGTATCTCATGATTGTTTATAAAGTAACGTTAGTATTCTCCCACCTGGATGAATTTGTCATCCAGCGTTCTCTTCATTTCAGTCTTTGGTCTATTCTAATCCTAAGATCTACAATCACTTTTCTTGAAGTTATGAATGACTGGCATAGCCAATAGATTTATTACGTTATACTCCTACAGACCTTTATAATGCTGTAAATAACATATGCAATGTATCAATTCTATGGACCAGTGCAGCAGGATATCTCTGTTTAATGGGGGGCTGCTTCTGAATGTAAGGCAAGCAGTCAGTCTTTTCATAGTTTGAAGAGTATTCCTATTTCCAGAACATAAAAAGCTAAACAACTCATACTGTTATGAGAATTAGCTTTTTAAGTGCAATAATTTGTGAAAGGATCTTATACGTGGTACTGTTATATAGGTTCATAGGTAGGTACTAGGCTATCTGCCCGAGGACATTTATAAGCCTAGCCAGAGTGTGTCAGCTTTCACTGCCCCATTGATTAATTAACTGATCCTCTGTCAAGCATAGCTAATGAAGTGATCCCAGGGGTGTATTTTCTGCTACCCATCCACTCGTCAAGGTATCTCTTGAAGAGTCTTAGTGAAGGGCTCTGCCTAATGTAGTTTGGAATTTTGTTCCAAAGCATGGGGAGTCTCTGTGACAGGAATCTATCCCTCCAGCATGTTCTATTTATTGTTGTGGCAAGGTTTAGCTCACTAGAGGGCGTGGTTTGCAGTGACGTGGATTTCTTTAGGTGGAGCATGTCCATCAATTCTGGGTTGGACATGGCTTTGTAAGTTAGGCAGAGATCACCTCTGAGTAAGCGATATGCCACTGAGTACAGCCAGAGTTTTTTTCAGTCGGGCTGCATAGGACATATGTTTGAGGCCAGTAATCCTCTTGGTGAGGTACTTTTGTGGTCTTTCCAGCTGTTGGAAGTGTCTTATGAGGTACATCTCAAATGGGGCATTGTACTCTATGATGGGTCTAATGAGTGACTTATTTCTAGATGCAAACCCTTTAGTAATTAGATGGGCCACATAGAAGGATTTCCTAACTACTTTGGCAATGTGATTGTCAAAGGAGAGATTACTCTCTACCTGGGTCCCCAGATCTCTTATTACCTCTTCTGTATTAAGGGGGCTGCCACCTATGTGGTAATTCTTGGGTGTTTTGTTTTTCCTAAATGGTATGACTATGCATTTTTTGGCATTTAGCTAGAGGCCATGACTTTGACACCAGGTGTCCGTCTCAGTAAGGCCCTTTTGGAGGATGTCTGTGTCAGCTGGAGAGTCAATTATGGCTCCCAGTTTGCAGTCATCGGCGAACTTGGTTAGCCATAGTCCTCCTGTGTTTGCCTGTACTTCTGAGAAGTATATGTCAAACAGTAGGGGTCCCAGGACCGAGCCTTGTGGGACACCACTTGTGACTAGTTTAGAGTCAAACCTGGAGCCAGCTATTCTTACCATGTGAGTTCTGTCTGTAAGCCAGGTGGCAACCCATCTCATGACATAGGGGGTTTATGTTTAGGCTGGTGAGTTTTTCTGTAATACCCGAGTGGGGAATGGTGTTGAAAGTCTTGGTGAGGTCAAGGTAGGCTGTGTGAACCACCTTTCCCTCATCTATGGCCTTGGTGACTGTCTCGAAGAAGTCAACCATGTTTAGTAGGCATGATCTGCCCTTAACAAAGCCGAACTGGGTCGGGTCAAGTGTTCCCAATGTCTTTGTTAATGAATTCCACGATGATGCGCTCCATAGCCTTGCAGACCAGGCTAGTCAGTCTTATAATTACCAGGGTCAGTTGTGGCCCCTCCATTGTGGAGAGGAATAACCATTGCTGTGCACCATTCTATGGGCATGTAGCCTGTGGAGAGGCTGAGGTTGAACAGAGTGTTTAGGTGGGAGGTTAGTTCATGCAAGACGCAGCCTGGGACACCATCTGGTCCCATTGACGCTTTGTTTTTGGCATTTGAAAGGGCTGTTTTCACCTGTGCCTCTGTGATTTTTGGGACACTACACTTTTCCGGTATTGTTGTGGGTCCTTTTGGGGGTTAGAGGGGGGCTGAAGTTTGCACTGAATCTATCTGCCAGGATGTTGGCAATATCAGTAGGTTCAGTGTATTTTGTGTTATTTTGCACTAGTTCGGTGCATATCTGTGAGTTGCCACTTAGATTCTTACCACAGCTAAAGAAGGCTTTATGTTTATCTTTTGAATCCTTGGCTATTTTTCTTTCGAAGTTAGCCATGGATGATTGCATGAAGGACCTTAGTTTCTTACTGATACTAATCAGGGATGTCTTTCCTTCTTGGGATTTGCTTTTTTTCTGAACTAGTTTACTCCTTCTATTGTATAGCCTGTTTATGGCAGGGCACCACCAAACTGGTTTCCTTCTCTTAGAGGAGTGAGTCTTGGTTTTGCTAGGGATGGCATGATCCATGCATCCTTGTAGGTGATCATAGAGTGCATTTGTAAAGGTTTCTGCATGTTGGGCAGCATTATCCTTTAGCGTGGGGGCTATGAAACTTACCACCTCTGTCTTAAGTAAGGTATAGTTTGCTTTAGAAAAGTTTTTTACTGTGGTTTCCTTAGTTGGGGGTGGTGGTGGGGTGTGGACATCCAGAGTGATTAGTTTATGGTCTGATCTAACCAGTGACAGGTTGACCTCTGGTGTGAAACACCTGTCGCCCATGTTGGTGATGACCAGGACCAATATGTTTTCGTCTCTGGTAGGGGAGTTTAGTAGCTGATCCAGGGCATTTGAGTTGATGAATTCCAGGAAGCGCTAGGCCTGGGAGTTTGTACTCGAGTAGATTTCCCAATGAATGGTAGGGTAATTGAAATTGCTCAATATCAGGGTGTTCAGTAGAACCTTCATATTTTCCAGTGTCTCCAGAAAGGTGGAGTGGTGGTCCTGGGTCATGGAGGGTGATCTGTAGCAGGCCACAATTTGCATTGCATATTTGCCCGATGTTAGTTGCACATGGATAATCTCAGAGATATCATGCTGCGCCACTAACCTAGAGGTGTAGGTATCCTTGATGAATATGGATACACACCCTCATTTTGTGTTTTGGTCCGTGTTCTGTGGCTGAAACGTGTGGTATGAGTTGAGCCTGGTAGTGCTGGGGTGCTCTCTGGAGCCTTGAACCAGGTTTCAGTTACTGCACAGATGTTGACATTCTCCATACTGAGGAGTGCTTCGAGCACGTGCATTTTGAGATTTAGACTCCTGGCATTGAGTAGCATAACCCTCAGTTTTTTGTTAATTGTGCTGTTTACGGAGGTGGGTTTGACTTTTGAGCCTTGCCTAAAAAAGACACTATGGGGGCAGCAAGAGCCTTGGCCAGTATTCAAAAGCCTAGGGGTGACAGGTGAAAGCCGTCTCTTGCAAAGCAATGCGGCTTGTCGAGCATGCCGTCCTAGGCTGACAGACACTGGATCCCCTTTGAATGACACCCGATTCTTAGCCAATTGTTGAAATTGATCATTTTTTCTTTATACTGAGGTATCTTCTTGGTGAGGGCAGGATGCTACTCAGGGTCAGGGTCATACCAGCCTGGGCTACATGATCAGAGAGCTCTTCTATGTTTCTTTAAATGTAGTCCAAGGAGGTACGTCTCAGGTCATTCACATCAACATGAACAATGACAGAGTCATATTTGAACTTGTTCTGGTGTTACCTGAGTGCTTGTGTTATGTGGCAGATACTGGCTTCCAACAGGCAGCTAACAGTAACCTTCAGCTTGTCCAGCCTAGAGAGTGGGACGTCAGTGTGCCTGACTACAGAGTCACCTATTACTAGTGTGTTAGGTATGTTATTTCACCTTAAGGGCTGTGATTGTGCGGTACACTGATTTTGTGTTTTATGTGTTGTCTGGTTTGTGACGGGAGGTGCAGGTTGTTTGGGTGTCTGCTTTGGAGGTCTGTGATGCTTTTGCAAGTTTTTATTTAGAACCTCCGAGTATGATTTTGTGTATTTATGTGTATTTTTTGCCAGTGCTGTTTTAGTAGGTCTGTGTGCGGCTGGAGGTGTGATGCAAGTGTTAACCTTCTCCTCTTGACTGTCTGTTCTAATCTTGGGTGGAGACAGCTTAACTTCCATTTTGGCTGTATAATTGCATCTCTTGGATATGTTAGTGTTTTGTGGTAGGAGGAGAGGGTTGTCTGTGTACATGAGGCAATTGTAACATTGCCTTAGGATACCCAGATTCACCAGCTGGACTGGAAAGTATACCTGAAATTGCCCTTTGGTCATGCCTGAATAGTAGGGTGAGCTGCTTAGTCGCTTGGTTGCTGGGCAATCAGTGTCAGGGTATATATTGGTGCTTGCTATTAGGTCTGAGCAAGTGCTGGGCTGTAGGATGCTTTTTGAGTGCTTAGGTTGAGAGTTAGACTAGTTTCAAGGGAAAAACTGAAGAGGAGACTTAGTGGGGCTGGGAATAATTTAACCCTAGCTAACCGGCGCTGCCCAGTGCGCAAAAACATGCAAACACATTTTTTTATAGTAGGGAAATGAAAGAGATATAAATTAGCCCAAAATGGCCAGTAAACTACTAACTTCTGGGCTGGAATCACTCCTCCAGGGAAAGATAGATTGCTCAAAGCTCCCCTCTCTCACAGGTGAAGAGAGAAACTTCCTTCTATCCAAGTAAGGTATGGGCAACTCAGAAACTAGTATCACAGCCCTGAATTCAGCACTAGACTGAAAACTGGACTATACTAGCTTAGAAAGGTGGGAAGCAAGGAATTTTTTTGCTTTTTTGAAAAGATAAGGCAAAAACAATAAAAAAATACACTTAAAACAGCTTTAAACTACTACAAATGATCAGAAAAGGCTATCGCACTTTAGTGTGTAGCCTACAAAAGTTAAACAAATTATTTAAACAAACAACAACTTTTTAAAAGTGCAGGCAGTCAAATAAGTACAATATGTGAAAACAGCAAGCTTTTAAATCACAATAAACACTGGAAAATCTGTGTTTAGGTGGAAAACAGTTAAGTACAGCAAGAAAGTACAGAAAACCGATACTTAATCACTCCAAAGTCTCTCTACTAAGCTAGAAGGCTTGTATCAGTTTAAGGCTTTCTAGTGCTACCCAGTAGGTTAGTTACAGGAAAGATGGGAAACAAGCACAGATGTGGTCTTTTAAGCCAGAAAGTTAAAAGAGATGGACAAACTGTCCAAATGGTCAATAAACTACAATTTCTGGGCAAAGAACCTCTCCTCTCATGGTAGACAGGCTACCTAGTGCTTACCACTACCACTGATAAGCTAGAAGGCTTTCCTCCAACACAGAAAGGCTTGCGGGGCTCAGATGCTTACCAGCAGTCCTGGATACAGAAAGTCTATATCTGGACTAGGCTAGTTACATGAAAGGCAGAGAACAAGTACAAACACAGGCTTTTAAGCCAGCAAGTTGAAAGAGATGGAAAACTGCCCAAACAGCCAAATAAACTACAATTTCTGGGCCAAAACTCACTCTTCCCATGGAGGATAGGCTACCTAGTGCTTACCACTCCCACTGATAAGCTAGAAGGCTTCCCTCCAACACAGAAAGGTTTGGGAGGCTCAGAAGCTTACTAACAATCCTGGATACAGCAACTCTGTAACTGGACTAGGCTAGTTATAGGAAAGGTGGGAAACAGGCGCAAGTGCGGCTTTCAAAGCAGAAAGTTGAAAGAGATTGAAAAAAACTACTCAAACAGCCAATAGCTACAATTTCTGGGCCAGGGACCACTCCTTTTGTGGTCGATAGGCTACCTGATGCTTACCACTCTCACTGATAAGCTAGAATGCTTCCCTCCAACACAGAAAGGCTTGGGGGGCTCAGAAGCTTACAAAGAGAAAAGCTTCCCAAACAGCCAATAAAATATAATTTCTGGGCCAGAAACCACTCCTCCTGTGGTAGATAGGCTACTCCCACTGATAAGCTAGAAGGCTTCTCTCCAACACAGAAGGGCTTGGAGGGCTCAGAAGCTTACCAACAGTCCTGGATACAGCAACTCTGTACCTGGACTACGCTAGTTATAGGAAAGGCGTGGACCAAATGCAAAATGGGCTTTTAATCAGAAAGAAGAAAGAGATGGAAAACCTGCCCAAATGGCCAATGAACTACAATTTGAGGGCCAAAACCCACTCTTCCCATGGTAGATAGGCTACCTAGTGCTTACCACTCCCACTGATAAGCTAGAAGGCTTCCCTCCAAGACAGAAAGGCTTGGGGGGGGGCACAGAAGCTTACCAACAGTCCTGAATACAGCAAGTCTGTATCTGGACTTGACTAGTTACAGGAAAGGCAGGAAACAAGCTTAAAATATTTATTTATTTTTTTTTTTTTACAGAAAAGCAGCTAAAATAGCAGTAAATACAATTCAAATTGCAGTGCAAGCAAGCACACCCGAGTGTGTAGCAACACTACGGCAAATACAGTTCAAATAAATGCAATTAAATCAACAAATGACTAAAAAACAAGTGCAGAAGGCAGTAAATTAGAAGGCTACTAACAAGCAGTAATAAGTGCAGAGTAAGACTGACTGAACAGATAGCACGCAGAAGAACAACTAACACAGTTATAGTAAGAGCAGCTGAATAAATATATATATATATATTTTTTTTTTTATTGTATTTTTTTTTTTTTTTAGGGAGGGAGCAGAGCAGGATTAAGAGGCTACAGGGGTTGTCCTTCCCAAATGCTCTCTTTGTACACAGTAGGAGTGCCTGAAATCAGAATATGATCTCACTGCACTCAGTTGAGTGAGCAAATGAGATGGGCCCAGAAGGAGTTTCAAAATACAAATCTACAAGAGGGGCAGGCAGTTTCAAAGCCACCAACATTAACACCAAAACAAGAACAGGGAGGGTGGGTGAGGAACTAACTGTAGAGAGACAGCCACAAATTCCTTTGAGTTAATATTCAGTGAAAAACACAAATAAATAAATTAAATACAGTACTATATGAAAAAGAGCAGATAAAAGTGTACTTAAATTCACTTATACGTCCAGTTGATTTAAGGTAGATATTAGCTGGCCAAAGCTCAGATATTAAGCAGAGATAACTCAAAATGTACCACTTATATAAGGCAGGACAGAATATCAGTGATGAGGTGAAACTATCCCCCACTGCTATCAATGACTACACAGAAATTCTAACAAGTACTCTGTAGAGAGACAGCCACAACTTCAGTTGAGTTAATATTCAGTGAAAAACAAGAATAAATAAATTAAATACAGTACTATATGAAAAAGAGCAGATAAAAGTGTACTTAAATTCACTTATACGTCCAGTTGATTTTAGGTAGATGTTAGCCGGCCAAAGCTCAGGTATTAAGCAGAGATAACTCAAAATGTACCACTTATATAAGGCAGGACAGAATATCAGTGATGAGGTGAAACTACCCCCACTGCTATCAATGGCTACACAGAAATTCTAACAAGTACTCTGTGTAGAGACAGCCACAACTTCAATTGAGTTAATATTCAGTGAAACACACAAATAAATACATTAAATACAGTACTATATGAAAAAGAGCAGATAAAAGTGCATTTAAATTCATTTATACGTCCAGTTGATTTCAGGTAGATCTAGATGTTAAAACCTTTTGGCACAGCACTTTTCACATAGTTTTCTGCAATTGGAAATACCATGTGCACAGCTCTCATTTCTTTATTTTTAGTCCTGATGATTCAAAACTAACCTCACTGCATTTTACTCTGTCCCTTTGTTTAGATTAAATTCAAAGTTTACTCTATTAATTATCTATACTTTTAACAGTGTTTCACTGTTGTCTCAGTGATGCATTTTTAAGCTAAACTCTTTTCACTTTAACAGTGCTGACAAATAGATTATTTTCATGTTTAAGTTCAACAGCTTCAAAATCTTTTGAACAAACATTTACTCAATTTGATTCTGCTCTAGAAAATTATTCTTTCTGCAACATTCAGAAAGATTAAATGAAAGAAACTGTTTTTCCTGTTTGTTTTGTTTTAAGCCATGGGTAATAACTAAGTCTTGATTGTCAACTGCACAATATTTCTAGTAGGCATCATTGTTTTCTCTGTTGTCAGTTTCACTGTTACAATACATGCACACCCTGTTTCCCATTTACACTTTTTTAAATCGCTCACATTTTATCTTACATATTTCATGACATCTTCTAACTCTAGTGCCATCTTGTTTGAACATTTACTATGCAAGTAACAGTATTGTTTCTTGTCAATGAATCATGCAGCTATGCACATGTACAATTTTTAATTTTAGTTGACAGCTTAGTTGTATAAATATCTGCATTCTTTATATTTGGAAACAGTTAATAAAAATTGTGTTCTTTCTAAGCTTGCAGTATTTACACAACAGTTGTCAAATTACTGTTGCTTTTGAATATCTCTTCTTCTTGAAAAGAAAAGGTGTTATTCCTCAGTAAAATGGAGAAGTGTGACAAACTCTGGATTTTCAAGTTTCTTTGCTGTTGTACTGAGTGTGGAGCAAATTAAATATTTGTAATATTTCAATTTTTCTGCTAAACCGTTGTAAAAATCATGGCAGCTGATGTTAGGCAATTTTTACCTGTAAATTCTACTTCTGTAAAAATGTACTTCTGTACTTCTGATACAACGCACTATTTAGAAGTCCATCCGAATATTCAATAAACAATACTGATAGTGTGAATGTATCTGTAGACAATATAAAGTATCTATTCTAACTTCTTGAAGGAAGTGTTTTGCATCACATGCTAATTTTTGCAGCAGACCTATTAGCATATTTTATGATAAGTAATGCATATACTAAAGTAGCATGTATTTCTTATTACAGTACATTTTGCATCTAAATGAGAAGGTGTGAATACTCACAGATCAAGGAACAAGTAGAATCAGCATTGCTAGTACTTTATCCACTGCTGAAATAAAGCTAATTTAGTGACTTTATTATGTCTAACATAAATTAATTATGATCATGTTCAGTATGTGCTGCAGGGTTATATATAGCTTAATGTTTTTCTCCTTTTATACTTTTCCCATGGCATTATTCAAAGGAAAGAATCAGATGCAAATAAAGTTGGTTAGGTTAGTTCAGTGGGTGTTTGTTAGGATGCCAAGCAAAACCAAACAGCTAATCAGAAATGCATTGACAAGAATTGACAAGGTAACATCCATAATATAGTTATTTGAAGTTATTTTAGATGAAATTTGACAAGGAAGCAGCTATCTGATTATAATTTATAAGATTGTAATTAATGTTGGATAGTTCAAATCACAATGTACTTGGACAGTTCAACTTGAATTTGACATTTTACTTCATGTTATATATATTTTTTTTACATCCAGGATTAAATCTTGTGAAAAATGATAAGTTTGTGGAATTCTCTGTAAAGGTTTTGAACCAATCATGCTGCATAATCTGCTAACAGTCCTGAAAGTAAATAATGTTGATCCTAACTGATTTTGAAGCTCTTACAATAGTCAGCAACATGGTACATTCTTTCATTAGTGAATGGTGTTATAAACTTGAAGGAGCTCCACCCTTCTGAGTCATGCTACCTTACAGAAAAGTTGCTGTTTGGTTGGTAGAATATCATTTCTATTTCAGTCAACAATTACATTATTTCATCTTTAGCTTGCTTCAAATCCTTTATGAGTAGCTGGTAAGAAACAGAGAAAAACAGACTTCTACCCCCCTTATCTAAATTGCTTGAGAAATGTATTTACTCTCAAGTCATGAAATTTCAAAACACACACAATCTTCTCCTCTCCACACAACATGGCTTCTGGCAAAATCACAGCGCAACAACTGCTCTTCTCTCTTTCACCAACCAGGTCAACCTTCACAGAAATAACAATAATTTTGTTTCTGCAATATTTTTAAATCTCTCAAAAGCATTTGATATGGTCTCACACTCCAAACTTCTAGACTCCCTGGCCTCCCTATCCTTTGCCCCTTTGACTATTGCCTGGTTTAAAAGCTATCTGTCACATAGGCAGCAATCAGTTCAATGGGAAGGCATACAATCTCCTTTACTCTCAAGTACAATAGGCACAGTTTTAGGCCCACTACTCTTCTCCATATTTACCAACAATCTACACACCTCTACCCAACATGCTTCTCTTATACAGTATGCTGACAATTTGACTCTTATCTGCTCTGCTCCATCACTTTCCACTCTACAACTCACACAAGAATCTTTTAGTTCTGTAGAAAGTTGGATTATTGATATCCAACTATCTCCAAAATCCCAGTAAGACAAAATTGTTACTTTTCACCTCCAACAAATCTATACCTACCCTCCCATCCTTTTCAATCTCTTCCAAAAATGGTACCATCATATCTCCCTTTGTCCATACCAAACTCCTCGATGTAGAAATTGGCAATAACCTACTCTTCGATGTTCATATCTCACAAAACATAAAAAAGGTCCACAAAAAAATGGGAACCCAATATAGGCATAAACAATTCCTCTCGGAACAGGCATGGATCACTCTAGCCCAAACCCATCTACTCTCCACTCTAATGTATGCCGTGCCAATTCTTACTCAAGTCAGAAAATATGATCTCACCAGACTTGAATTATGTTACAATAAAATTGCCAATTTTGCTAACAACTCCATGTTCAGAACCCATCACTGTCAATCTCTAAGGGAACTATGATGGTTAGAACTTCCCCAGCTACTCAATTACCAAAAACCCCAGCACTAAGCCAGTTACTTTCTCCATACATAACTAATTGTCCTCTCTGATCTACTGAGAAATCCCTCCTCTGCATCTCTAAAGCTAACAACAAGTCAGGGAAAGCTTTTTATTCTTATGCCATAGCTAGATCCTGGAATAACCTCCCTCCTTCTCTGACCTATGCCCCCACTAACACACATTGCAAAAATGCTCTCAAATCACATCTTATGAATCCATGGCTATGTCCATGCAACACATGAATCTTACAATCTCAGAACACTTTATGCCTTCCTTCCTGCTATCTCTACTGTATGTATACTACAGTTAGGTATCTTACTGTCAATCTGAAATTGTATAATATGTCATGTCTAATCATATGATTCTTTATTCTTTTATCCTATCTCACTTATCCAGTGCTAAAACTTGATGTATGAGACTCTCAATCATTGTAAATTTACTAACTTACTGCTGATGTATTGTTTATTGTTTAGACTGGATTGTATGAGACTTTTTATGTCTGTACTTAACTTAGTTTTCACTGTTATACTATTGTTTGTATTACCATGTTGATTAATCTAATTGTGGAACATTTCTCCCCGGGCCTCCACTGTAAATGGACCTGTGTCCAGTTGGACTATACCAGTAAACAAATCTAAAATAAATAAAATAAAAATAAATAAATAAACAGTTTTGCTGTTCATGCCATAATAGTCAAAAAGTGTTTCCTCTGCTTTTTGCAGTAGACCAGTGATTTAAAATCTGTCTTCTTTTTAGTCATCCTTAGTAATAAATTTTGTTTACAGAGTCAAACTACTAGTCAGGAGTGCTTCACTTATGTGCTTTGTTTTTAATATATTTAAATATAGCTGTTTAAAAGTGTTAGAGAATTTCGAGGGGACTGTATGTAGTATCGTTCTTTATTTAGCAGTTTTTATAATTTGCTTTTGATTTTTTTATCTTTATTGTTTTCCCTGAGATTAAAAATGGTGATCAGTTGGCATCTATCTTGCTGCCTTTAAATATTAGAAATTAGAAACATGGACTTATTCACTTCAACTGGCTTTCTACTAGGAAGAGATGGTCTTCAGGTAAAAATACTGTACAGCTAAGAGTAGAAAAATTAAATTTATAGTAGGATTCATCAGGATTCTGGTCAAGGTATTAGAGTTTCTAAAACGTACTGCTCTCAAAAACACAGCTGTCTTAAATCTCCACTCACTTGATAGTATTGTTCCTCAAAGGAGTACTTTCCAGGATAGTGAAAACATTTGAGCTGAAGTTATTATACTGAAAGATAAATAATCAAGAACATTTTCAGTGTTTTTGTTAAGAAATAGTAAGTGATTTAAGCATGTGCAGAGTTTTTTCCCCCATACAATTATGAGATGCTTTAAGAGAGCTGTAGCCAATAGAATAGCCT